>NC_083399.1:300000-582500 GCF_030864355.1 Cutaneotrichosporon cavernicola | reverse complement strand
GGTCTGCTCAACACCGCCGCGTTGGTGGTAAGAAGTGAAATGGGCGAATTGGGCCAGGGAGAAAAGTGGGAGGTCGTCCAGACTCTAGGTTAGCCGGAGTCTGACTGTCATAGGCCATAGTAGTGCTTCTCGTCAACATCAATAACGCGAATTCACTCTCGATATGGGCCCAAAGTGACCAGGAATACCCTCATCCATGCACAATACCAAGCGATGACACATCCGTGGCCACTTCATGCAGCCGCAACACGACCCGTATACTGAGCCAAGCCGCCGAAGTCTGCTGAGAAGCACCCGACCATACCACGCAGAAGATACCCCTAGCCGCAGACAAAGTCCCCTGAGGTAAGCTGGAAGAAACAACACTGTCCACGGTCACTACTGAGGGATTGCCCACCTGGGTAGTCAAACGTAAGTAACCACGCCGTCCTCGCCATCAACAACCTCACTCCCGACGACTAAGCAAATGGCCTGCAAGAGGGGGAACTTCCCTACGCCGTGTGGGGAAAACTAAATTGAGACTACCGCAACGAAAGTCGTTGACGGCTAGGTCGTGCAGGAGCCTGAGCGAGCTACCAGGCTCGGTGTTATGGAAGTCGCTGAACTCGAGATGACAACATCGCGGTCAAGCAGCTCCGAGTTGCCAACTCGTTCAACAAGCTCCGTGTCCACATTGGGTTTTACCAACAACACTTTCATGAGGCAGTCGAAGCGCCGAACGGGTCACACTGCTTACCAAATGATAGGGCTGATCCACGCCGTGCGCCTGAAACTCATTACCAGTGGCTCTTTTGGCAGCCAGATAGGTTACGCCTGCGACCCTGACCGCCGAACGAAAAACAGGCGCACCTTCGCATACTAAGAGAAAGAGCAGGCAAATCGTATTGGAAAGGCAACCACCTAGGGCCCGTGCCTCGCAGTCCATGCTATTGGCGATGGTGCTATGAGCGCTACACTGACGGCTTTCGAGACCAACGCGCCGGCTCGCAGGAAAGCTCATCGAGGGTCAACCATCGAGCACAGCCAGCTCCTTCAACAGTCGGGCATTGAGACTTTCGCCAGCCTTGTTTTGACTGCCTCTGTGCAGCCTCGCAATAAGTTTTGCCAAGGACTTTTGGCCCAGGTGTGGGGGCCCGAACCTTCCCATTCGAGTGGTTCGCTAAAGCCAGAATCCCTCTGAAAATATGCTCCGATTGCCCCGTCATCGAGCTTGATCACAGGGGGACTATCAGCCGTCCGGGTGTGGGTGAGGACGCTTTCTCCCGGAGCACCTGATCGACATCAGGTTGCGTCGGCGCCGTCGACCCAAAACTGCCGCCTCGAAATGGCATCGGCGGTACCGCACTGTCTTGATTGTACTGGCCAAGGATCCTCTCCGGCTCGACACCCCAGGACTCCGTGCCACGCAGGAGGGGTGGAACTATTCTGGGCGGTAAGTGGACATATCCCAAGTGGAGGATGCATTTTCCGTGGAACTCTAGTTTCTGGAAACCAGAATATATCGGAACTTCCACAAAGATAATAAACTCAACTTGGGGCCATGAGATCGCAAGGCGTATGGTTAACAAGCACAGTAATGCCTCTAATGTCTCCGCACACGTCTATCATCCCATGCATCCTTCTTCTAATCCTCCTCGCCCGACACCCCTGTTTCAAAGACAGCATTCTTTTGAATTTGGGAGGCCGCCAATGCCATCCTTGAAGGAGTCAACTGGGTGGACACAAAAGTCGCTCGCCAGCCGTGTAGTACCGAATAGATGCCTCGAGCTGGGTTCTCAGGATCTGAATCAACATGAGTCTGAGGCACTCACGCTGGTATAAAATTTCTCGAGGGCTAGGGTACGAGCATCGGTGGGAACTGGGCGGCTCGGTTCGATAGTAGGCAAGTGAGTGACGGCCGTGTACGACTATGCATTGTATAGTCGGGTGCTGCTGTGCAGACTTGCTCGGCTCGGCTCGGTTTGGTGTTCTGGTCGCAGTGCAGTTGTTGCAGTGGGTAGTAGAGGGATCGTATACCTAGTATCGTGTACGAGTGAGGGTATACTTGGTTATCGTATTAGGAATGGATATGCTGTAGATGTATTGATATCCGGTATGGGTATCGTGTGTGGGTATGGTGTATGGTGCGTCGTCGTTGTTGGAGAGAACTCCTGCCACCGCCCATGATGATGAAACTGCAGCTAGCCTGGAATCTGGATGACCTCCACTTTTCTTCACGGCCAATCTGCCCGTTCCACTTCCTACCACCACAGCGCCATGGGAGCATACGACGCGGTGGTAAGGGAGAGCTTGTCACATCAGTTAACTACCTTGAGGAAAGGGGCTAAATTGAAGCAATGACCCCCAATCGGGCCAAACGCTTCACGTTCTCCTTGGAGACGACCTCGAGGTGCTCGATGCGGTGAAGGTGGGTGGGGTGAGCTCCGTTAACCTTCATTGAAGCTTCGCACGTGTCATGCGCTTACTCTGAGGCAGCGCCTCCAATGGCGTGAACAGCCACATGCAAGACGAGCGAGTCCACCAGAGTGCCACCTTGTTTAGCTCGTCTCCTGGCCAGATGGAGCCTGGGGTCTCTCGTAGTGCCGTACCATATCCACCGAACAACATAACTACTCGCCGACACTAGGTTTCCGACCACTATCGTTCGTGAGTAACCAGGCTTGTTATGAGGGACGACAACTCGATGTCAGAAACGAGCCACGGTACGAACTACGACGACTCGTTCCTTACTACGACGGGGTCGTTCCGTAATGAGGTGATATACAGTAACCTATATATAGAAACCACTATTAACATGTATAGTTTCAACGTATGTATCACCTTGTTACTCAGTCACCACGACTACATTGGAACTATCCACCTCCGCCCGTCTCGAGCAACCGACTATCGGTGAATACCATCTATCCACGACATCTCTCATGTCGGGCACGGCTCCTTGAGGTAGGCTGTGCATCTGTCGAGGACACTGTCTGAGGGAATCTTGGTCCCACGACAGCAAGACATATGCGTCAGCCATGGGTTTCCTTGTTTTATGACCCGTAGCCCCGGCCCCGAATTTGATAAAACCCGTAGTTGCGTATTCACGCTCTGCATTCTCTTCATTCCTCACTTCAACATTCCTTTCGTACAAGTGTCAATAGTGTAGAAACAGTCCTGAGGACCACAGGTAAAGACACGAACATCGACCTGTCTCAATACTCCCAAAATGACCGGTGCCAATATCATTGTTTGGGGAGCCATCTTCTGCCTGGTGGCAGTGTGCAAGAACTCCCAACAGCTCATGGCCGTTGGTTTGTGAGAAACTACTTTAACACGATTGTGCTTGGTTCACACTCCAACCTCCTCAGCTTCTTCAAAAGCTCCATCGATCCCGGTCTTAAGATCTTCACTGTCCAGTGGTACAGCTTCCGGCAATAATTCTTGATAATTTCAGCGACTGTGGCGGCACGGCGTTCGAATCGCTTCCACGCGGAGTCGTGTAGTGCATTCAATTCTTATGCATTCATTCTATAAATCCACAGGAACATTGACTGGGGTGCCAGCAATATGTTTGTGGAATCTCATGTACTCACATTACCATCTGGTGGCACCACCACAAGCCTTCTCAACAGCCCTTCTTCTCTGGTACATGCTGAGGACAAGCTTCTTGAAGTATGCCTTTGGAATTTCAAGCCACACATGCTGTGCTGCTTCCCAGAGCTCGTCCAGGGTGCATGGGGGAGGGGAGACCATGGCTAGATGGCGCTTGAGCTCAGCCCATGCATGCTCAATCAAATTTGGAGTTAGGTGGAAAACCATGTTCAACCCTTGTTTATTCCACTCTGGACAACAAATCTTGGCCTTGTGGACAACTGCATTGTCCTCAATGATACCAGGAGTCGCTCCCCAGCCCCTCCAACGTGACCATGGTGAGTTGCTTGCGAAATGTGTGAGGAGACATGGCAGGGGGGAAGGTGCCACACTTGTCCTTGAGCTCCTTGAGAGGGCTTCTTCTGTTGGCATGCACAACTCGCTCAATCTTGGTCTTGAATGCCATTGAAACCTTCTTGGGGCATCCCTTGGAGTTGCCAGTCTTCATTGGCGAGCCCTTGCCATACCTGCGCTTGAATTTGTAGATGGTAGGGATGGGGCAGTGGTGCTTCTTGGAAACAGAGTGTGGGGACATGTACTGCACATCTGCACCGATTGAAATGCGCTCTGGAGTAGTGTAGCGATTCCCAGGCATAGTGGATGATGTTGAGAGTGTCTGTGCAAGAGAAAAAGTGCATAGCTGCTCTGGTTGGCCAGAAACGGCGGTCCGCGTGCAGGGGTTCGAACGCGCAATAATCACAATTCTCAAGAATTATTGCCGGAAGCTGTACCATGTTGGGGAACAGGGCCACCGTACGGAGCTGTGGGCGGCGTGCATCTCCCTCGGAGGCAGCTTTGGCAGTGCTATCGCGTCCGGCTTTGCCTCAGCGTACGAGCGCCATGCTTTCACTATTCCTCGCTGAAAGGTGATCTACATTTTTCTCAGGACCCTCATCGCTTTCCTCGGTATCATATTCTTCTTCATTGTCATCCTCGACGCCCCCGAAAAGGCGTGGTTCCTCGACGACAGGGAGAAGCTCATCACGCGCGAACGTCTCCTCAGCAATCTCCTGAGCATCGACAAGAACTACTTCGGTTGGCACCAGGTCCGGTAGGCACTCAAGGACCCCCTCATCTGGCTGTACATGCTCGGCTCGGCACTCCGTGCATCCCCAACGGCGGCTTCACCAACTACTTTGCCTCACTCATCCACATCCAGGGCTTTGGCTTCAACCCCAAACAGAAACCTCTCCTCGGCATGGCAAACTCATGGCTGGCCATTTGTATTGTTTTCTCCATGTACATGGAGACGTGACCGCTTGAAGAACCGCACCGTCATGGAGTTTGTCCCACCTGCAATCTGAACCGCCGGCCATGATCTGGACTATAAACCCTTAGAACCGCATCGGTTATCTTGTCGGCTTCTACCTCGTGTTCCCCAACGCCGTCTCAAACATTATCCTCCTCGACAATGTCATCACCAACGTCGCTGGCCGAACCAAGAAGCTGTTTGCGGACGCAATGTTCATGTGATTTTACTGCGCTGGCAACCTTATCGGCCCACAGACATTCCGCCAACAGAACGCCCCGGCGTTCACCCCAGCTTTCAACACTCTCATTGTGTGTAAGGCCTTGACCGCCATGATTATAGTCGCCATTTGGGTCATTTGCAAGCGTGAGAACAGGCACCGCTACCAACTCAACCTATCAAACGATTCCCGCCTTTACTCAGTCTGATTATATTCCCCTTGAACCCTACACTGGGAGCAAGTCGCGGGGCAAGGGCCTCACAGACCGGGAGGACCCAAACTCTCGCTACAACATACAGTTTGTGTTTAGACAGGGTTTGTGGGCTTGGGCTGAATTCAGCGCATTTCTGTTCGCAACTCTTCTTGATTGTACCAAAGAGTTTTGGGCAGATATGCAAGGCAAATTGTCTCTGATTATACTCTAATACCTCTGTCCCAGAGGAAGTGCAGTGTATGAGCAACAGACTTTAGCCGAGAAGTAGTTCACTGTTCATTTCCACGAATGGAGAGGTAGTATAAGGTCACAGGAAGTGCTACTGGAGAAGAATTTGGCTTAGATACCGCCGCCTTCGGCGTCGGTACCATACAAAGCGTGTCGCGTGCAACATGTCTCGCATCAGCAATTACGGCATCAGACGTAGTGAGCGCAGCTTCGCACCGCCGGCCCAAAGCTACTTGTAAGACTCTGCATCTCAACGATTATGAACCACGGCCCATAGTACGCGGTAAAGCATACAAGGCCAGCGTAATGAATCGATTTGGGCATGTTCAGTTCTGACGGTAACGGGCGAGCCCAGTAAAACGAAGATCTGGTGGTGCACTACTAGACGAAACAACGTGTCAGGCGATGGTTCTAAGAAGCTTAAACTCACTGCCCGAGACCAGTTCGTTGGATTAGATACCGTCTGTACAGGCCCCTAACGCGCCAGTTCTTAAAATGGCACTTAAAATGGCGCGCTCTGCTTGTAGTCTCTCCCTACTCAAGTCAGAAGTTCGTCAAATGGATCATAGGCGTTGGTTGGATTTCGCATTTCCCTTTATATAGGCAAGGGGGAACTGTGTTGGATCTGCGTAGCTACCGGAGGACTTACGCTGAGCAGATCGGTTGCAGGCTGCAGGCCCCAGAGGGGGAAATGCAGGCGACAGTTGCAACGGGTTGCGGGTGGTGAGAAGTGGTATGCAGAGGTAGATGAGATAGACGCGGCAAGTACACAGACGCCACGTGGGTGTTCAACCATGGGAAAGTGGAGGTTGGGTGTCATATGGCCACGTGGAGTGACGATGACAAGCAAGTCAGCCCAGAGAGCAAGTTGTCGTCAGTTCCACTTTCGTCATCACTCACGCTTCTCTCATCCTATCACTCTTACTCTACCTTTCTCTCACTCACTCTCTCTCTCTCTTCACAACAATGCCGGCAGCACCACCGGCCCCAGACTCTTCCGCCCCTTCGCCTGACCCCGCGTCTGAGCGTCGCCCACACATGGAGCACTCGTCGTCGTCGGGTGCCCCACCCGCGGCTGCCGACAGCCAGCTAGCAGTGCCTCAGCCAGAGCGGCACGCACGCCTGGTGACGGAGATTGTGCAGCTCCCTCCAGACCTTGACAGTGACGACTCGGATGACGAGCGCAATCCCGCCGTTGATCGGGCGCCTACCGACGGCGACGGTGCACCGGACGACGACTTCCTGTCAACCTACCCGGACGACACCGAAGAGCTTCACCTCCAACATCTGCGCCTTGAGAACTCGTCGCTTCTTCCTCTGCACCTGCCACGGTTTACGCATCTAAACCGTCTTTGTCTCCGCCAAAACGAGCTCTCTTCTCCTCTTCCGGCCGACTGTTTCACTCTCAATGAGCTCGAGGATCTTGACCTTTACGACAACCGACTTGGTCCGCGAGTCGAGGACGCAGAGCTGAAGGGGGCATCCAAGGTTACGTCAGTTGTTCTGCGAAGCTTAGTAGCGGTGCTAACGCCAGCTCTCTCGACCTGTCGTTCAACAACATCCGGCATGTCCCTAACCTCCCTTCACTCAGGGACGTAGACACGCTCTACCTAGTTCAGAACAAGATTTCCCGCATCGATGAGGGTGTGCTGGACTGGTGTGCCGAAAAGATGAAGAGCATTGAGTTGGGTGGAAACCGCATTCGGGTGAGTACGGTCTGGTCGTTAGGGTGGCGAGGCGTGTCACATGCAGTGCAACTGGCTCGTCCCCCCTCCTGCCCAACTTTCCTCGCACTACCTGCGACGTCCTAACGCGCCCAGGTGATGGAGAACCTGGCGATGCTCACAAAGCTGGAGGAGCTGTGGCTCGGCAAGAACAAGATCCGCAAGCTTGAATGTCTGGACACGTTCTCCAACCTCAAGATCCTCAGCATCCAGAGCAACCGCATCACCAAGATGGAGGGGCTGGAGGGGCTCGTCAACTTAGAGGAGCTGTACCTCAGCCATAACGGGTTGCGGAAGATTGAGGGCCTGGAGAAGAACGTGAGTGCGAAGGCGTGAACGAGTGAACCCCAGTCCCCAGTCAGTTGGGAGCATGCGACGGGGTCTCTCTCGAACACTACGGCGCGTAACTTACATGCAGACCAAGTTGCGTACACTGGACGTTGGGAACAACGAGATTGAAGAGGTCGAGGGCGTGTTGCATCTCGCAGACCTCGAGGAGTTCTGGGTGAGTCGCTGAGGCGCCATACATCCTGTGGCGATCGCTAACAGGTAGGCCTCTTACAACAAGATCCCCAACCTCCGGAGCGTCGAGAAGGAGCTCAGAGGGCTCAAGAACCTTGAGACGGTATATCTCGAGGGCAATCCGTGCCAGACAAACGACCGTGCGCAGTACCGCCGCAAGGTCATGCTCGCGCTGCCGCAGGTCAAGCAGATTGACGCAACGTGAGTGACGTGAACGTGGTGGCGGTATTACACACCGAGACTTGCGGAACATGCTAGGCCTGGCACCACCATTGTCGCCGCTCCTGATACGCAGCGGAACTCGGCTGATCGCAGGTTTGTCCGCATGTAGACAGCTCAGTTGGGCACCCACATCATTATCTCTCCCATGCGTTGAAATGTAGATCTATGCAGAGCTGTGTACAATTGCACAGCGACAGCAGGACGTCATCTAGGTGCATAGCTACAATGGGCAGCTGTCGATACAGTGCTTGTTATCTATAGTCGTCAAGTTGGCACGTTGATCTCGGGGTCGTGGTGCTCAATTAAAGGGACGCTCAGGCGGCGGGATAGCCCATCTCGGCGAGACAGCGATCGAGCTCACTCCACTCGTTCATGATGACCTTGGCACCGGCATCCTTGAGGGCCTTGGCCATCCGGTCGCGCTCGCCGTCAGTGTACGCACCAACGTAGCCGAGGGTGGGGATCTCGGCGCGGATGGCGGAGATTGTGCCACTGGGCGAGTCCTCGATAGCGATGCACTCGTTGGGTGCTACGCCGAGGCGGAGCATGGCGTGGAGGTAGATGGCAGGGTCAGGCTTGGAGGTAGGCACAGCGAGTGAGGAGGCGGCCGAGTAGACTCGGTCGCCGAAGAAGTGGTCAAGCCCGGTCTTCTGGAGCGAGACGTTGACGCGGCGCAGCGCAGATGAGCTGACCACGGCGAGGGTGGGTGCGGGCTTGCGCTGCGAGACGTTTTCCAGTGCGGCAGCGGCGCCAGGGGCAGGCTCCAGACTCGTCTTGAGATGGCTGATGACGGCCTCGACTTCGGCCTTTGCGAGGACGTCGACATCGATGGGCGGGATCTCGAGCTGGTACTCGCGTGACAGGGCGCCCAGCATGCCGCGGAAGTTCTGACCAACAAAGCGCTCCTGCAGCTGTGGACCAGTGAAGGTCTTGTTGATTTCGTGCCGCTGGAGGATCTGGTTGATAAGGGTCGCGCAGGCTGCGAATGCCAGATGCTCTGACAGTACGAGCGTGTTGTCACAGTCGATGAGGAGGGTTGGAGGGTTCCGAGGCTGGAGTGAGTACAAGGTCAAGATGGTGCGGGTGTGTGTCTGTATTTGTGTCGAGGCGGTCTCACCTTGGTCATTGTGAGTGAGGTTGATATGAGAGGAGAACTACAAAGGAGGATGTTGGATCGGACTTGTATCTCTATATCCTGCTTTATCTGGGATCGCCACAGAAGGACCCAAGTGACGCAAGTGAAATGAGGTACGTCACTTTCCCAGCACCCCATTTTTATGAGGGACTCGGAATTTCACGTGAACTGAGCACAACGCGCGGAACACGTCAACATCAACACGCCTTACACCGTGCTCCTCAACACAAACAACGAGCTGCATGACTATAGTGCAGAATGAAACTATGCGAGGATCCAGAATGCGTGATGATAGGTCTATCTATTTTTGACGTGGAGAGAAGAATGCCTCTCGGGGTAGCCTTGGCGTAGCAACGTCGCACGTCGGGTAGGGTGGTAGGGTTACATTGACAGCACTCACGCAAGTAGCGCCTGGCGCTCCGGGTCGTACTTGCCGTTGAGCTGCCTAGGTCCGGGGCGTGGCGTGCCGGGGTCACTGCGGTCGCTCTCCCACCCAGCGTGGGGGGAGCGATAGATGCGACTCGTGTCGCCGCTGCGCTCGCCGTCGGGCGGGTTTGGGGCGCAGGCGTGGCCGTCAAACCCGTCACTGTCGTCCACGTACTTTGTGTCGTGTTCGAGCGGGCCAAGACCAAGGCGGAGACGCACGCGCTCAACACCCTGGTCCCAGTCGGTCCGCCATACGATGGTTACGCCCAGAAGGGAACCGTACAGCAGAGCGACGGCCAGACCAATCCAGATGCCGACAAGCGACATGTGGTGGCGGAAGGTCAACCATAGGCCGAACGGAATGCCAACACCATAGTAAGCTGTGAAATTGACAATGGCGCCGATCGAGTGCAACGCGAGCGCGCGCATAATGGCGTTCGCAGCTCCACTCAAGCCGTCCATGATCTGGAACAGGCCCATCCAAGGCATGACCTCGGCGACCATGGCGACGACCTCAGGGTCGCTGTTGAAGAGGTATCCCCACTGGTGGCGGAATACGACGCAGATAAAGCTGTTGAAGAGGGCGAAGACAGTCGCGAGGATGAAAGCGGCACGCGCAGCCCATTTGGCCTCCCACGATCTGCCTGCGCCGAGGAGGTTGCCGACACGCACAGACGCAGCCACGCCGAGAGCTGCCGGGAATTGGTACAGGGTCGCGCACGTCGAGAGGAGCACCGACTGCGCGGCGAGTGCGGTTGAGCCGAGCAAGGCCGCTGCTAAAGCGCAGACCTCCCACGCCCACCATTCAGACGAGAGCTGCGGTCAGCCACGCAAACAGCCAACAGTCATCCAAAGACTTACCATGACAGTACCTGCCAGTCCCAACTGCGTCACTGTACCCAGCCTGGAGAAGATGTGGGGCAACGAAAACGGGTGGAGCGAGTCGCGCGGGCCCCACCACATTACGTAGACAAAGAGCATGGTACCGGCCAGGTTGAATGAGAAGGCAGTGGCGACGGCGCCTCCAATGAAGCCCAGACGGATGGGCGCGGGTCCCCAAACCAGAAGCAGGTTGAGGAGGAGGTTGATGGGCGCTACTACGAACAGCACGTACGTCGGGATGTGCATGATGTTCTGCGACTGGAGGTACTTCCTGAGCACAACGTTGGTGGCGTACCCTGGGATACCGATAGAGAGCCAGGCAAGATACGTCCCAGCCAACGACGCGACGTAAGGGTCCTGCCTGAGCCACAGGAGCACGACCTCGATATTGAACCACAGAACAAACATGGGAATCTTGGGTTAGTGCTATAGAAGGAGTGGGACTCACCATCGCGACGATCATGACGACTGTGCACCGCATTGTCCACAATCCCACATGTCGCCGATCCGAGCCGGTCCAGGCGGCAGGGAGGAGCGTATCAAGGCTGGTAGCCAACCCTTGGAGGATTGAGAAGCAGGTGACAGCGGCGGTCATGTTGGCGAGACTGGATGCGGCGAGGTCCTTGGTGCCGAGATGCCCAATGGATACGACAGAGGCGAGGGAGAGCGAGTACTCTGCAAGCTGGGTGAGGAAGACGGGGATGGTGGAGCGGATGAGCAGGGGAAGCTCGGCGTCGAGCGCGCTGCGCCAGGTGCGCACCTCCTGACCGCATGCATCGATGGGAAGGTCGAGGTCTTCAGCCTCTAGCACCGCAGCAGGGTCATCAGAGAGGGGCTCGCCAGTCCCGCCAGTTCCGGGGAGGTAGAGGTTGGACCGGGCGGCGGCACGTGCAGCTGCTTCCTCGTCCTCCTCGAGCTGGTACAGCGGGCGGAAGGCAACGTGAGGGGAAATTGGGCGGCGGTCGTCATTCCGTCCCCGGCCATGCATCGCTGGCGGGCTCTGGGTCCGGCGCTCGCGGTCTGGCTCGCTGATGACCGAGATCACGCTGCCGTTGGCCTCTACACTCGCGATGGCGCTTGCGGATGCGCCTGCGTCAATGGCAGCCTGTCGCCGAGCCCTGGTCATGGGTCGCACAACGTGGCGGGGCGGGGTGCGCCCCTTGCTCCGCGAGCGCGAAGTGTCAGGCGGGGCACCAGGTACTGGCATTGTACTAAGGTCTGGCGCCTGTAACGGCTCAGAGTTGGAAACGGCTCCGTAATCTGGACTCCGGGCACCGCGACCAGTGAATGACAGGCGCTGTGGCCCGCGTCCGCGCCCGCCCGCATCTGAGAGGCTCGAAGTCTCAGATGTCGGCTTGCCATCCTCAATGTCGTGGGGGAAGATTGCGTCTCCCACGCTTACATCGCTTTGATCGGCCGGATGAGAAGTGCGGTCGATGTTCCAGCGTAATGGTCGGTGTGAAGCAGCATTTGATGCCCGGCGACGCTGGATGAGGTGCTCGAGGTTATTTTGGAGGGCTAGAATGAGTGGAAATTCTGAGAGGAGGGAAGGAGTGGCATGCCAGGTCCGCAAGGCACAGGACTGAGCGACAACGGGTTGCGCAGAGAGGAAACTTCAGCGCACTAGGTTGTACTCACTGTAAGGGGATGTTGAGAGCGAGGTGGCAAGAGTGGAATGAGGATAGTTTGAGCCCATTGTGATCTGGCCACTGGCAATGGCCAGAGGACGAGGGAAGGGGAAGGGGGGGGGGGGGGGGGGGGGGGTGGTTCCGCCGTGTGGGTGTGATTGGTAGGAGTGGGGAAGAGTTAGAGCTGAACAGAGAATGGAGATGTTGTGTACAGTAGTGTTGAAGGATAGAGTAGGGGAAGGTGTTTGGATGGAGGATGATGTCGAGTTGCGCGCGGGTTACAAGGGATGAGGATGAGAATGAGAATGAGATGGTTGGCTACAGCTGGTTGACGGTGGGAGATGAGTGGAGTGTCGAGTGGAGTAAAGTAATAATCTACTTGCTCCCTGTCATTACAAAGTCTGTCTCAATTGATCATTTCAACAGAGCGAGTACTGTATTGAGGCAAAAGCTATTGCAAGTGGGTTTAAGTGGGCCTAGTGAGGCATTAACAGTTCTACAGTGACTACTACCTCGGGTCCGGCGGTGGTATTACGGTAGTCGCACCCAAAAATCTGGTCATTACCCTGAGTCGATACAAACTCGGTATCTCGGCGATCGGCGACCCTCCGTTGCTCCATACTATTACTCTGTAATACTCTGCATATTACACCGTGAGCGCTCAACCGTCACAATCCCATTCTTTTCCGACCGACACACTTCTTGCTCCCCCTTTTCCTCCCCTTTTGCTCCCCTCGGTCCTCCGACCTCCCCTATCCAATCCCCCGACCAAGGTGTCCGGGGCCCATTCATCCATGTGCGTTCAGTACCATGTGTACCAGGTTGTATTCTAGCCAAGATGACGCTATGCCGTCGAGGCAGCAACAGCAGCCACCATGCCAGCAGCATCAACGACAGCCGAGACAAACCCATCCACCTCCTCAGGGTTGTTCTCAAAGTTGAGGGCAAGTGTACCCCGCTGTGCGACCCAGTACCCCTTTTCGAGCAGCTTAAAGAAGAGTACCTCCATGGCGGCGTCACGGTCCTGCTCCGGAAGCGTGCAGTAAAGCTGGTTGATGGAACCCAGACCCTTGACGTGGAACGGCACACCAGATGCCTTGAGGTCCCTGTTCAAAGTATCACGCATATAGTCGCCGAGGTTGTTCAGTCGTTCAAGTGCCTCTCGAGTTAAGAGGTGCTCCAGGGCCGTGGCTCCAGCCACCATAGTCAGAGGCGAGTTGTTGAACGTGCCTCCGTGCGAGATCGCACCAGGCTTCCGGATGTCGAACCTGACGTTAGCGGTGCTCAGACCATGAGACGCCTTACATCTCCATGATCTCGCGCTTGCCGCCAAACGCGCCAAACGCAAATCCACCGCCAAAGAACTTGCCAATGGTCGTCATGTCTGGCGTGATCCCTAAAAGAGCCTGCCGTCCACCTGGAGAGAGCCGACTGGTCTGCACTTCGTCAAAGATCAAGACTGCTCCGATCTCGGTAGCGTAGCCCCGCAACTCGCGCAAAAACTCGGGCTCGGCTGGAATACACCCACCGGCACCGAGCATGGGCTCGACGATGATCGCGCCGACGTCTGCCTTGATAGGGTCGAGGAGAGCCTTGGTGCCGCTGATGTCGTTGTACGGCGCGATCACAAAGTCGAAAGGAGCTCGCACAACACCTTCTGGCGTTCCCTTGTCGCCAGAATGGAAGTGGCACAACAGCGAGCCGTGGTACGCGCCGTCAAAGACGACGACCTTGTTCCGGCCAGTGTGCTTCAACGCCGCCGTGAGCGCAAGCATGTTTGCCTCGGTACCCGAGTTGGCAAAGCGCACGAGCTCCATCGATGGGAAGCGAGACACGAGGCCGGCGGCGAACCGTCCCTCGTGTGCCGTGTGTGCGCCAAACTGCAGGCCTTGGTCCAACGCGGAGCGGATCGCGTCAAGCAACACGGGGTTGCTCTTGCCGTAGATTCCACTCGTGTAATCCGAGAGGCTGAATTAGTCGCATACAAGCAAGTCAACTCACAAGTCCTTGTATGTGTGGCCATCCAAGTCGGTGATGGTTGACCCACGGCCACTGTCAATCATCAATGGGAATGGGTCAACAACGAGTGTTGTGCGTGTCCCCCCACCAGGGAGAGACTCTGTGGCCTTGGTGTATGCAGCATGTGACTTTGGGTTACGCTCGAGGTAAGCCGCGCGAGCGGTCTTGAGAGCTGATGCGAGGCCAGGATTGGAAGCTGCGTTGGACTGGCGTGAGAGGGACATGGTGGGCTTTGAGGTTGGTATCGCCCATGTTGTATCTCTTGGCTTTTGAGGACTACTGAAAGTGTGGGGCCCTATCGGCGATGACCGTTTCGACCTCTGTCACCACCACGTGACTCATACGTAACCACCGGACCCTGCCAGACCACGTGGCTACACGTCATTCCATCTGTACTTGACATTGCCTCCGTTGCCTCTGTATATTTACGCCTACATTCCATACTCGTCATATGTCATCACATACATCAGAGTGGCTTACAACCGTCTACCTCGACCACCTTATGGCGACTCGAAGGTATAATCTAGGCTTCGGGGTACCAGAACAAGGCAAGCGCGGCCCAAGAACATGTGGTCTTTAACTGGCCACCAGGCCTTAAAGTGGTTTTTGCGAGCGATTACGGAGACTTGGCGAGTCTCCCGGCAGCAAATCGGCCGCCTGGGTCACTGCCCGGAAGCTGCATGAAAAGGGACCTTGACTGTTACGGTGAAAAAAAAGCAATGTCGTGCTAGAAGGGAACAGCCTGCGCAAACTCGTGATGGGAGTCTGCCTCCGCAGCCGTGAGCCTGGCGAGAGGTACACGACTGCTTTGAGCGCCACGTGTTCATTTTGGCATCTTGGTGATGGCGAGCGACGCGAACACACAGTAGAGAGAACTCCACAGTAGAGAGAACTCGCAGAAACCATCAATAATAGTCTGCGCTTTACAACCAGTGAGAGCCAGGGCCAAAGTAGGCTCTGGAGATGGAGTGTCTACGCGCGAGGCCACCATCGGATTCAGCGGCCGCGGGGTTACCCTCACGTCGAGATTCGTGCAGCGAATCTCGACGTATGTTGAGATGGGGTGAGGGGGGGTGATGGGGGTGAGTCGCGCTCCGTTGCGTGCGCGGTGCCTGTGTGTGTTTGGGTGCCAGCCGGTCATCCCTGATTAGCCTTTGCGCTGCTGCTGACACTCAACCCCAACGATGCCCAACAATCCCATGTTCAGTATTAATACAGTAGATTACACACAAAGCTGGAACTGGTGCTTGGAGGTAGCAAGAGTCACGAACCGCTTGATGAGGATACACCATTCATGAATGCGGATGCGGTGGTGATGGTAACAACCGAGGGCCAGGGTGCTGATATCAGCTCTACTGCCCTGCTGGTTTGCTTTGCAGCCAAACCCCCTGAGGGGAGGTGCTTTATGGCGCGGATTAGTCGTCTTCAAGCAGGAAATAGCCGTAAAGCCCACGGCCCAGAGCAGATGCCAACTAACCCTTGCCCTTGATTACGTATCCCCCAGCCGCCATCATGGTGCCTGCGTATTCGGCAAGCGTACCTCTCCACTGGCCACTGCCCACTGGGCTCTGCGCACGAGGCCAAGTGCTCTTCGCCGGGGGTATGAGCAGCACCCTCTTGAGAGACACCCGACCTCTGTGCGTGCATCCATGTTACCGGCTTGGTCTCGTAAAAGCAAACCGCGCCGCATTTGATCGTTTCGTCTTTCGCCTTTGCCTTCCCACTCTCCTTTCCCGCACCTCGATATGGGTGCATTCGACTTTCTCCACACCGACGCCAACCTTGACGGTTGGCATGGGCCCGTCACCAGCACCATTGGTGGGTGTTGTGCCTTGGGTTGCGGGTTGCGGGTTGCGGGTTGTGGGTTGTGGGCTGCGGCGCATCTCACATTGCAGCCCGGGTGGTGGTAGTGGTGCAAGCCACCGACGTATACCTGCGCACACAGCCTCACTCCCATTACTTGGCATAGCGTCGCTGACCCCAGACTGGTGCGAGCTCAACTACACCACCTCCTACCTCATTGCCGAGTTCATCAACACTCTCACAAATGTTCCCGTCATCATCATGGGATTGTATGGCGCTTGGGCAACGATAGCCGCCGGCACGCCACGGCAGTACGCGCTTGTGTTTATCGGCCTGACTCTTATCGGCATCGGGAGCTTTGGCTTCCACTGCTCCCTCAAGTGGTCATGGCAGCTAATGGACGAGCTGCCGATGGTGAGTGCGGGGTTGATGTGGTTGAGAAGGTGTGGGTGAGGTTGGGGGCTGGGATGCATGCCGCGGGGTGGTTGCCACGTGCACTCGCCCTCTGGAGAGCGCCAGCCCAGCGCGTGTGTCAGTTGTCTTTTGTAGCCAGCTCTCTTGGACTCTGGCGCCCTCAATTCCATGAGCGCTAACACCAGATCTATGTCGTCTCATACGCTGCATATCTCGTGATTGACACGCTGCCAGGCTTCAAGCCTCGCTTCGGAATATGGGGACCGTTGCTTCTCATCGCGTGGGACATTTTTGTGACCGTGTCCTAGTGAGTGTGAGCGTGACGCTGTGGCGGTCCAACAGATGCGATCGGGCGCTGGCGCCGGTGCACTACTGGGTGTGCTGAGCGAGCTGAGAGGGGATTCTTGCCAACAGACGGCGGTCGTGGGTTCATGCCGTGCATACACTCTGTCCGTGCACACTCTGTCCGTGCACACTCCTCTCTGAACTGAAACTGCAATCCTGGAATGTTTGCTGATGGCAGCGTCATGCTCCCCAACCCCGTCTATCACCAGGTCGCCTTTGCGCTCATCATGACGTCGTCGATCCTGCGCTCGGCGCAACTCATCTTCCGCCTTCCCGAATCCCTGCGTGCCAAGTTGGGCCGCACGCTCGGCGGCGGCGTTGCCGTCTTCGTCCTCGGCTTCGCCATCTGGAACGCAGACAATTACTTCTGCGTCTACCTTCGCTCCACGCGCGCGTGGCTTACAGCTCACGGCCTCGGACCCCTCGGACACTTTACCGAGGGACACGGGTACTGGCACCTCATGACTGGGTACGGTTCCTACCGCATCTTCATTGCGTGCACCCAGCTTTGCCTCGCCGTCAAGACAAGCCCGACAGAGTGGACATATGACGAAAAGCTCTGGTTTCCCGTCGTCCGTCGTGTCAAGCCAATCGCGCGCAACGCAAAGCCTGTCGTCGAGTCCCAGTCCGATACCGACGCGCCGGTGAACGAGAAGCGCAAGTCCAAGCCCGGTGAGACGACGCCATAGCGTTTCCCCGCCTTTACCCTTCCCACAACATTCTAGTCACTCATTAGCACCAGCTGCGCACTCATGTCGCTCAGCTGCCTGGCTGGCGGCGCAGTGCCGCCCGAAGTACACTGTCTCTGCTGTACATTAGAACTCTAGATGCACTGCATACTACTGTGCGTTATGGACGCTGTTATTGAGTGATCCAGACCTCCTCGTATACATGTGCTAGATGCATCTACGCGCCGCAAACGCGACGCTTATCTACTACCGGCGCGGCCCCTCGCGCTGACCGGACAAACAAACCCACCCTACTCCCATTGTGCCAGTTCCGCCCAACCTCCTACCCCAGCAAGTCTGGGTTGCTCGCACTGATGGCCACGAGCAGGTCGTCGTCCAGGTACTTGGCGACAGCAATGCTGTCACTGAGCCCCTTGCGCCGACGGGTCTTGAGGACGAGATCGCGCGCAAGGTCCTGTCCTTGCGCAGGCTCGAGAGGGCGAAGCTGGATCGTCTTGTCCGTTGGGTCGCCTGGCACAACCTGCCAGTGATCAAACGTCATCTGCGGGAACGCCTGGCCCATGGTCGCCGTGCGCAGGTCCGTCTCGAATCCGTTGGCGTCGAGCACAGGAATGTACGCCTTGACAGTGTAAAGCGGTGAGCCTGGCTTGGGAATGTCCTTGGTGACGTGTCCGCGGCGCCGCGAGAGCACAGTGTACACCGCCGCGACGCAGTCTGCGGGGGCCTGCACCTCGACGTAGTACACTGGCTCGAGCAGACGGGGCGAGGCCAGCAGCATCGACGAGTAACACACGCGACGGGCAGTAGGAATGATCTGGCCGCCGCCGCGGTATATTGGCTCGGGGGACACCGTCGCGTCCAGCAGACGGAACTTGACCCCACGGATCGGCTCGTCGCACAATGGCCCCTCACGCGTCGCCCACTGGAAACCCTGCTTGATGCTCTCACGTACGTTGGTCAAGAGCTTGGTGTCCACCTCGCTCGGCAGAGTGTCGTTGACCAGCACGTTTGGCCCGTTGTCCTCTGGTCCGAAGGCCCAAATGTTACGCGACGCGAGCAGGTCCCAACCGTAGTTCTGTTCAAAGAACTTGCCGCGCTCCTTGTTCGTCATTCGCATGGTCACCTTGCCACTCTCAATGTCCTTGGCAATACCACTCTCGAGCGGTTCCGAGATCATGGTGAGCTTGTTCTTCTTGTTTGGCGTCTCGGCGTAGCACTTGAGCGCCGACGTCTCGACCACGGTCTCGCAGAACTTGGTCACCGGGTCCGACACCTTGATCTCAATCTCGGAGAAGAGCTTGCGCAGGTCGTGCAACACGCTGTCGACGTAGATCTCGCCCGTGCCCAGAATGATGTGCTCGCCCGACTCCTCGACCTTGGTCTGCACCAATGGGTACGACTTGTTGACCTTACGCAGGCCATCCAGCATCTTGGGCAGCTCGGAGGGGGCGACAGGCTCGACAGCGACCTTGAGCACGGGCTGCGCAAAGTGCCGGATCGGCTTGAAGATGTACATGTCGTCGTCGATTCCGCGCTCGTAGATGGTTGCTGTCTTGTTGATCGATGCATCAACACCAGAGAGCAGGACGAGGTTACCCGCATACGCCGTCTCGATGTCGACGTTGTACCTCGACTCATCGATCATCACGCCCTCGACAATGGCCGACACCATGTCCTCTTCGTCGTCGAGAGAATACCCCTCGCCGAGAACGTACACCGGTTGCCCCCGCGATACCTTGCCGCTCATGACACGGCCAAAGGCACGGAACTCTTGCGCGTCCGTCGTCATGAACAGCTTTGTCACCTGGACGACTGTTGGGCCGTTGGCGTCGCACGACAACAACGCCTGTCCGAGAGGTGTATTCAAGGGCCCAGTGAACGAACGCTCGACCTTTGAGGCCGCGCCGTCGACAGGTGAGGGGAGGAACTTGGTCATCATGTCCACAAGGCCCGTCGACGGTCCAAAGAACGCGTCAGTGACGACCTTGAGCAGCGGCCGGACGTCCATCTTGAACATGGCTGGCTTGAGAGTAATGCGCAGGTCCGTGAGTGTCTCCTTGAGCGTATCTGTGTCCTCGCTCAGCACAGTCGTGTACAGCTTGTAGAGCGGCTCGAGAATAAAGTGGACGAACGAGCGCTTGGATTCGGGGTCGGCGGGGTTGCGCACAAACTTGCGCCTCTCAGCGTCAAAGTAGATGTTGCCCCACAGGCGCTTGGCAAAGGCGTCGACGTCTAGCGCACCGTAGGTGTCGGCATACATCTGAGCAAAGGTGTTGAGGGTGAAGCACCAGCCCATCTGGGTCGATGCAAAGGCGACGTTGCCACGCTCCGGCGACAGACGGTGCTTCTCGTCAGGATCGATTGAGGCAATGAACGAGTTGACCTCCTCGATCGTATGCTTGACCTTGAAGAAGGCCTCGGAAGGAGGCAGGCGCAGCTCGACGATGAGGCGATCCATCTTGTTGACAACAAGCACGAGCGGCAACCCCTCCTGCATGGCGTGCCGGATCACGGTCTCGGTACCGGCCATGACGCCCTCGATCACGTCCACCACAAGGACAACACCATCCGTCAGGCGCGCGGCACACGCGACCTCGTCCATGAAGTTGAGGTGGCCGGGCGTGTCGAGGAGGTTGATGAGGCTCGACTTGCCGCGCGAGTCGGGAAGAACGAGGGTCATAGGCCCGCACTTCATCGACATCTCACGAGCACGCTCGAGGACGTGCGTGTCGGTGTAACGCGTTGGTCGGTCGGCGTCCCAGGTGAGCTGATGCGTCTCGAATACGAGCATATCGAGGAGTGACGTCTTGCCGTGGTGGATGTGGCCGGCGACCATGACGTTGCGCGACATGTCGGGGTGCTGGAGCATGTCGACCATAAAGCTGAGGTTAGCACGATGCGTGACCCAACGTCTGAACATGAGCGACTCACTTCCTGTCAAACCGCGTCACCGGCAAGTCCTTCTCCTGCACGGTAAAGTTGCGGACCTTGATGGGCTGAACGATGGGCTCTGTGAGGAGCTGGGTGTCCTCCTCCTGGACCATGGCTTCGACGTCGGGGCCGTACGTCTCCTCTGCGGTCGCATAGTACTTCTTGTCCTCGTGCAACACAACCTGGTTCCCTGCGGTTCCGTCGACGCCATGCAGCGTCATCTGCATGCCGGTATCCTCGTCCTCGTCCATCGGCTCATCATTTTCCTCATCGTCAAACCCCTCGAGCGGCGCATAACTCCCACTAGGCCCAGCAGGTCCTGGCGCTGATGGGACGGCTGCGGGGGCGATGTCGACATCCGAATCGTCGTCAGAGTCGAGGTCACCGCCGATGTAGTTGCCGAACTCGTCGTAGTCTTCAGTCGACATGGTGGTGAGGCCGTTTAGGAAGAGGGTATCGCCAGAGATCTGGCGCTGGATGAGGGGAACAGCGAGTTCTGGCACGAGAATGGCAACAACAGAGTGACATTCAACATCTAACATCTCTCTCCCATCTCACGTGGCATATTTTCCTCCACTTTTCATCCACTTTTATCCGACCACCCACTCTCACTCCAAGCCACTGTGGGCTCCCGAAATGTCCCTCCAAGGTGAAACAAGAGTGTACTAGTCGTCCACATCACACAAAATGGCGTCCCGCATCCTCGTCCGCGGGCTCCACACCACCCGCGCCGTCCTCGACGGCGCCGCTGCTGTCCCCGCCAAGACATCGCTCGGCTTCAAGGCCCAGCCGAAGCGCACCCGCACACTCCCTACTCTCAAAATCGCAGCTACCGCCCAGCAAGCCCTGCCCAGCAACGACGTTCCCGGCGACAGGCCTCGTGGTGACAGGCCTCGTGGCGATCGCCCTCGTGGTGACCGGCCTCGTGGTGACAGGCCCAGCGGTGACCGGCCCAACGCTGACCGCGCCGAGCGCCCCCGTAACGACCGTCCCCGTATCGACCGTCCCCGTACCGACCGTCCCCGTACCGACCGTCCCCGTACCGACCGCCCGCGTACTGATCGGCCCCGTGGTGACAGTCCCGCCAACGTTAAGCCTGCGCCCGAGCGCGAGCCTCAGCAGCGCGTCGCCAGCCTGGACGCTGTCTCCGCCGAGTTCTTCGAGGGCGCCGAGCACGCCGCCACCCCAGCGCGGAAATTCACCCGCTCCGACGCGCCCCGGCGTGACGGCGCTGCCCCGCCGCGCAAGAAGCGTGAGAGCAAGGGACGGGGCAAGCCCGAACTTGGTGACGGTTCGCGACCAGGCGAGGGCACGCGCGCCGCCCGCAGCTCCAACTTTACTCGGCGCACGCCGCGCATGCACGCTCCCATCCAGGAGATGCGCCTCGAGCCTGTTAAGCGTGACACGAGCTCCGTGTCGCTGTTCGGCACGTCGCCTCTGATTGTCAGCGCGCTCGCGCGCTCGCGCGACCCCTTGTCGTCGGTGTGGGCCAAGGGCATGGAGCGTTCTGATGGTGAGTCTGAAGCCTTGGGGTGCGCAACTGACATTAGCTTCTCGTGCAGACATGCTCCGTGCGGCTGGCGACTACTCACTCCTCACTCCCGCCCGTCCAGAGGGCAAGGGCACAAAGCTTACCGCCTCTACCGCCATCTGCGCCATCGGTATGAACCCGTCTATCAGCATGCGCCGCCGTGGTGCCGGCGAAGAGGTCATCCGCTCGTACCTCAGCTAGTTCATTTTGTATGCATATGCTCGGCTCCAGTGTGTGCTCACATTCCGATTCAGATGAGCAACTCGTGTGTACTCTTCCCCTCGACTGTTGTTCCTTCTTTGCCGCAGCTCCCACCAAGGTCTGTTGGACACTCGGTCCTAGAGTCTAAATGTGCATTCCTACAAACACTAAATCGCTGCCATGACCAGACGCGTGGCCTCCTCCTTCTCCGCACGTACCGCCAGCTCGAGGGTGACGCCCTGGCCTGCCGCGAACGTCATGCGGCAGCGCGTGAGCACCTTGCCGCCGCCGCCTGCGACCATGCCACTCATGTTGAGTGTATGCACCGATGTTGACGTCGGTGCCTCGGTGCCGCCCAGCGCCTCCATGTTAAGCACCTCGATGAGGCTCTTGACGGCGTCGCGCAGGGACTCGGAGCCCGACAGTGCAAACGTCTCGGTGACGCTCGGCCCAGTGGCGAGCTTGTCCCACTCGCTCGCAAAGGTCACGTACGTCGGCACAATGTAGTCACCCGCACCCAGTTCCAGGTCCTCGACCTGGTACTCATCGTCGTAACCCTCCTCTTCGGGCTCGCCGCTCGACGGGTCGACCTCCTTGGACACAAACTGGAGCGTGCAGCTGAACGTCGCCGTCTGGTACTCGGCCGGGTCGTCGCGCGTAAACGAGACGTACACCTGGCCAGCACCTGACGACGTCGTGAGGGACGGCACGGGGATAATGAAGTCCTCAGTGAGGCCAGTCTCCTCCTCGGCCGGCACCATGATGACCGACACCTGCTCGAGCACCGTGTCTGGGATGGTGTTCGACACGTTGAACTGGAAGACAATGTGCTCCTTGAAGATGTGCTTGACGGCCGCCACAGCGTACTCGGTCTCGCTCTCTGTGAGCTCGACGGGCTTGACCGACGACTTGAGAACAGGCCCGTAGCTCCCAAACTCGGGCACACTGGCAAGCTGTTCGGCGTAGTTGGACGCGGTCTCAGTCGCCGTGGGCTGCGGGGTCGAGGACGCCGCGGGGGCAGCCGAGCTCGAGGCGATAGTCTCAAGCGCCGATGGCCGCTGTGAGACCTCCGATGCGGCCTGGTCGCGGCTGATCTTCGGGACCGACGCGACATCAAACGCCTGCGCGTGTTTGCTGTCGTCTTTGATGTACGACATGAGCGAGCTCTCGAGGGCGCTAAGCGACCACACAGCCTCTGCGATGTCAGCTTTACTCGAGCGAACAACTCACCGTCGCGCACATAGGCGTCCGCAAGCTGCTTGTCCTCGATGACTTTGAGGTACATGGCCGCACGGTCGCGGACCTCGTCGTCAACGTCGTCGAGGCAACGGCGGAGGAGTACGCCTATGCTCTTCAGCACGGTCGTGTCGCTGGTCGACACGCCAAACTTGGCGAGCGACGAGACCGCAGCGGCACGGACGACGGCGTTTTCGAGCACCACGCGGTTGTAAATGTAACGAATGTACTTGGTGGGGTTGCGTGTCTTGGGACCCTCGATGCCAAGGAGATAGAGGATGCGGACCGAGAGCTTGGTGAACTCGCAGTCCTCGATAAACTCGCACAGATGCGCTAGTGCAACCTCACGCGAGTCCTGAATGAACTTGATCATGTCAAAAATGGCATCGACAACAGCCAGCTTGAAGTCGTAACCACCCTCGTCGCGCAGTACGCCTGAGAGGAAGGTAAGCATGACGGCCTGCTTGCTGGGGAACTTGATGCAGAGGGAGCGGATGGCGTCAACGACAATGATCTTGAACTCATCGGTGATGTCGGTCATGAACGACGAGATCTGCTTCATCAGGCGGTCAACGCTCGCCTCGTTGCCCGTCTTGAGCAGGGTCGTGATGGCGTAGGTCGCAATGCTGCGGTTCGAGTCCGAGATGAGGTTCTCAAGGTCGAGGTTGCAGCTGGTGACAGCGTCTGGGTGGGTCTGGGCGAGCTTGCTGAGCGTCTTGACAGCAGCAAACTTGAGCACGGGCTTGGGCGACGAGAGGAAGAGCTGGAGGACGGCGACCGGGCGGTACAGCTCGGCGCTGGTGACGTTGCGCATCTCGCAGATGGCGCGCGCAGCCTCAATGTTGACCATGTCCGACTTGTGGCGGAGCAGGCCCTCGAGGTACTCGTGCATCTGCTTCTGGACATTGGGGTCCTCGTCCATGATCTTGCGCGCAAAGCGGACCAGCATGCAGATGGCCATGGGGTTCCGCACGATACTCGCCGACTTGCCGGCACCAAACTGCTGGACCATCTTGGTGACAGCCATGCGGTCCTTCTCGCGCATGAGGTAGAGCAGGCCGAGCGCGTGGTACTGCATGATGTAGCTCGAGCTCGAGACACTCTGGTACCCGTTGGAACCGCCGCCCGAAATGTACGCGGCCGCCATCGAGGGTGTGTACGACGACGACGATACGGCCTTGGCGTTGACGGCCTCCTGCGCCTCGTTGCTCCACCGCTTGATGACGCCACCGGCGATGGGGAAGAGGTGGTACGCCGAGGTGATGGACGCCGAAGACACGGGTGGCGAGCGGTCAACGAGCGCCGACTTGAAGAAGCGCTCAAACGACTGCACCGTCTGCGCGTCGATGATGCGCGCCAATGCGCGGATCGCGTTGGGGCGGTAGACGACCTCGAGGTTGGGCTGCATGTCCTTCATGATTGAGGACGTGACCATGATCACGTCCTCGGCGATACTCGACAGCTCCTTGATGACGAGATAGACCATCTGTCGTAACGCGGCCTAGTACGTCAGCAATTCAACTCGGGGGAGCCAGAGTAGTTATTGTAGCTTACATCCTTGTGCTGGAAGAGCTTGGTGACGCCAAAGAAGAGGGTGGTGGCCTCGTGTGTGGAGAAGGTCTCGCCGACGTAAAGGAGGTAAACGATGCGTGTGAGGAGGGCGCGACATTTGCGAGGGGAGATGGGGGACTCGTTGAAGACGCGGGCTTCCTGGAGGACGGTGCTCTTATCATGGTAGAAGGCTGTTCCGGTCAGCGTCTGTCTATGGTGATGACGGCGAGGGGTCTGTGGGTGGGTCCGAGACGATCTAGGAGACTCTGGAGGAACGAGGATGCGGTTGAGGCGGCCGAACATGATGGTTGAAGTGTAGAATGGAGGGGATGAGTGACTTACACATGGCGCCTGCCTCATCATCCTTCTTAAAGGAGGACATGGCGACGGGCGTTTTGCGGGCGAGTACGGGGACAAGCTAAGGGGGAGGTCGGGGCGCGCTTGATAGGGAGAGAGGAAGAAGAGAAATAAGAGGGTCGTTGTCGACGTTGAATAGAATGAGTCTGTGCTTGTCGTGTTGAGCGTTGAGCGTTGAGCGCAACCGTCAAGCGTCGTCACAACTCGTGATGCTCCTATTACGAGCTTGCGACACGCGCCACGGTGGAACCTCATCCTAGATCCTAGCCCAAACCTCCACTCTCTACTCTCCACGTGGATGGAACGTTTGATCCCGTTAGGGTCAAACTCCGCGTGTGGCAACGAGTTACAGAACTGGCATCGGGATCCTGGCCTGGCAAGCAAATGCATAGACAAAAAAAGAGTTGAACATCTAGTCGTGATCAAGAAACCGGTCGTCTGCTACTGTATATTGCTATGAATCTAGAAAAAACTAATGCACATGATGCTTGCCTTAATACATGCCTCGAACACGACCAGTCCCCTTCAAAGGCCCGACCGCCACCCAATGCACCTCTCCACCACCCTCCACAGCCTCTCCAACCTCACCAGTCTCCTGGCCCCGAGCAATCGCCTCACGCGCCGCCCTCACCACGCTCCGCGACTCGAACGCCGAGATATCCTCCGACTGCGTACCAACCGTCACGTGCAGATTGATTTGGACCTCTTCGGGAAGAACCAGATCCAGACCCGCATCGCGCCCGTCCTCGGCCTGGTTGCTCTGCGGACGGATGTTGTTGACAACAAGCGCCATCACTCGATTGTCCCACACAAGGTGGGTCACGTCAAACTCATAGATGGGGCTGATGCCCTTCTCGGCGAGCGTCTTGCACGTACTCCACGCATTGGCGTGTGGCCCGGGCACTGCACCCTCCCCGGCTGCCTCCTGTTCGTCCTTGACGTTCTTCTCGTGAGAGAGTGTGATATGAGGTCGTGCCGTGACGCGCTTCTTCTCCCGCAAGGACTTGATGAACGCGCCAGCAGAGTCAGAAACTGTCTGAGACATGACAGTCTTGAGGGCGTCATCGACAACCTCGTTGATGTCGATCTCAGGCGCCAGTCCAAAGTAGCGCACCGGCTTGCCCATGCGCGCAATCCCGTGGAACGGCGTCGTGACCTTGTATGACTGCGCGGCCGCCAGTGCCTTGTCAATATCATCTTCCGAAGGGCGTTTCAGGCCCAAACCCTCTACGAGCCCGTCAACGGCCTTGGTCAAAGCCGTGCGCTGGTCGTCCTCGATGCCGAGAATGATCTGCTTGTCGAACATTGACTCGTCGGGCGTTGTAAAGTTATGGAGGAAGTTGGCCACCACAGCCTCGTGCTCAGCGTCGACTGTCTTGTCTGGACGGAGAGTCTGGTGGTTGTCACCTCGTTCGACAACGCGCTCAGAGCATAACCGGAGTAGACGATGGTATGGCTGCGAGTCGATGTCCCAGACGAGGGCGATGAGGCGGACATTGTAGGGCTTGAGCGCCTTGACAAACTGCTTCTCTTCTGGCAGCCCTGCGAGCTCCGTGTAGTGCTTGTCAATGTGGTTGTTACTGAAGTCAGTTGTGGTCAGGTTATCGGCTTACCGATCGGCGTAGACAACGTTGTTCTTCTTGAGCAGCTCGACAATGTTCTGCTTGAACTTGCCCGCTGTACTCTTCTTGGAGACGATGTCGTCGCTCTGTGTGTGGGCAAAGCCGAAGAGTTCTCCCAGCGCCATGCCCACTGTCGTCTTGCCGCAGCCAGGGACGGCCACTGGCACCAAGATCCACTTCTTTGGCAGGTCGGCGCGCTCCGCATCCTTGACCGCCTTGGCTGTTTCGGCGTCAATCGCAGATTGGGCCTTCCAGGTCCCGTTCTTGGCCGACGCCCAAGCCTCCTTGCCCTCCCCCTCAATCCACTTGAGGAAAACCTCGCGGACTCGGACGACTCCACGCTCGTAGTTGCTGAACAACCCAGGAGCCTGCTTCATTTTGCGCCCGCACCACTCAGCATACACGCCGACCTCTGGTCGCCTCGTCCGAGAGCGAATCTTCTTCCACAAGTCTGCCTCCTTCTCGGGGCTGACCTTGTCGAGGAGGGGCAGCATGGCTCGAGTGGTCTCGCGGAATTGGCGGTAGAGCAGGTACGGCTCCTCGAACTTGACCTTGAAAAAGAACGGTGCGCCCGGTAGGTAGGGAGGGCTGGATACTGTCTTTGGAGAGTCCTTAACAGTCGCGCGGACAACAAAGCCCTCGATCATGTCACCCTCCCACGAGCCGCTCTTCGCCACTTCGTCGGTGAAGGTCTTTACCTCAGGAACAGAGCTGAGAGTGATGTGCTTGGTTGGGATGAACCCAAACTCCTCGGCGAACGCGGCGACGCTTTCTGGCGACTTGGTGGCAAAGAGGGGTGTGTTGTAGTTGAGGCCATGAAGATGGAGGCCAGTCCAGTACTCTGGTGTCGCAATGACATGCTCCTCGAACGAATCGTCGCAGAGCTTGGTATCAGCCATTGAAGTGAAAGGATGATGCTCACCTCTAGGACAGCAGTGAGGTTCTCGTCCCATAACCTCTTGGCAAGCTCCTCGGGAGTTTTGCCGCTGCGTCCAAGTGTACGCGCCACCCATTCTCGGCCGACCTCGGCGTGAGCCTTCGAGGGTGGTTCAGCAGGTGCGGCAGACCCAGAGGCTGGATCAAGCTTTACATCCTTGAGTTTGTTCTCCACCTCGCGCAAGTCGGTTTCTGTTGTGGTACCAAGCGAGTGCTTGGAGGCGACCAATAGCTCGGTAGGTGAGAGGGCCGAGATGAGGATGAGACAGCCGTTCGATTTCAGAGTCAGGTGATATGGCGGCTCTGAGTGCTTCTCAATTGCTTCCCACTTCCGTCAGCTACTCGTTTGCTGCTAGTTTGATGTGAGCTCGTTCACTCACGCTCGTCCACGCCATTTCACCCGTGTTGAAGAACTTGTCATAACCCCTTGCAACAATGCGCTCCTTGAATGGCCCAGATCCCAAACTCTCAAAGGCAGCTGGAGGGACATCGGATTTGCCTTTGACAGGCTCCGTAAAGAGGCCGCGAGCGAGGGTTGGAAACTCGTTGTCCTTTTTAAAGTACATGTGCTCAGTCATCTTCCAACTTGTGATTTGGCGATCCTTTGCGGTTGCGACATTGTTTGCGTAGACTGCGGCTGGGTAGATGTGGACAGTTGAGCGTGTTGCCTTTGGGTTTGCCACCTTGAGTGCACGGAGAGCTGTGAGGAGGTCGGGGACGAGTGGTGGGAACTGCGAACGTGCCATGTCTGCCGTTGGTGGCTGACCTTGTTGGTCGACGACCATTACTGGCGAGTAGTAAATGGACCAAGTGGTAAATGAGAATGGATGAAATGGATGAATTTGCGAGTTGGAATATTGGAATGCTGACTCGAGCTGGCTAGACTACAAGTCAAACAAGGAAAGTTGCGTTGTGGGGCACCATGACGGTCGATTAGGACTGATCTGATGCCGAGTCAGAACATGAATACAGTAGGCTATAAAGGGAGGAGGAGATCTAGGGCCCAGACTACTAGTTAGGTGGACAGTGACAGTGATTACATTTATAGTACAGCTGTTGTTACTGCTAATACAAGTACATGTTAGGTTGACCACGCGATTCACCTCCCTTGTCTGATCCTCTACTAGCTACTAGACGACGACACAATCCCCCTTCCACGGTCCCTTCCCCCTTGCCTCTCTATCTCTCACACACTCACCCTCATCATCCTCGTCATCCTCGTCATCCACGTCTCATCCTCATCCTCATCCTCATCCTCATCCTCATCCTCCTCCTCCTCATCCCTCATCCCTCTCAATGCTCTACACTCTTCACTTTTCCCATTCTCATTCAACACTGGCTTAAAGACATCACTCACTCTTTAGCCCATCAACTCTCTCAACCCATCCATCTCTCTAGTCTAAACAAACCTCCTCTCTCATGCAACGTCAACCAAATCGTTCATCCCCACGCAATCGACAGAATCCGCCATCAACTACTGTACCAGCCAACCTCAACACTTCCTCCTCTGCAGTCGATTCATCCACTCTTTCCTCTGACCACTCCAGCCCCGCCCCTTCCTCTAGCTCGTCCACACACTCCACAAAGTCCCCTGCCGGCCTCACCTCGGCTTCTCAGAGAAGAAGCGACAACCCTTCCTCCTCCTCTACTTCTGGCCCAGCTCAACCCTCTACGTCCACCTTACCGCACTCGGCCTCGATTGCACCTACTCCCCGTCGCTCAGCTCGCCTTTCGATCGCTTACTCTGATCAGAGCGACAGCACGGCCTCTCATACCAGTACGCCCAGCGGCAACGGCAAGGCCAAATTCGATCCCTCAACCCGTCGGTGAGTAGAAACATGAGCATAGGCTATCTGGTGGTGGTGGAGGGCTGGAGGGCTAATGGTGGAGGGAAGACATCTCGCGGCCCCGTGCCCTCCCATGCCTGTTGTTGCGTGTCATTCGCCTCTCACTGTCTTGTCCTCTCAAGACCATCACTGACTCCATCTAGGGCTCGCAACACTGCACCTTCACCACTGGCCGACACAACGTCAACCTCTTCCACGGATCCCAAGGGCAAGAAACGTGCTGCGCGTGAACCTTCTCCGTCCGTCGACGAATCCACTCCCGCACCAAAGCGGACCAAGAAGTCTCGTTCAACCAAGGCCAAGTCCAAGGCTGCTCTGACAAAGAAGTCTATGCCCAAGAAGTGAGTTGTGAGACATTGGCGCCCACTAACTGTAACCAGGTCGTCGACGATGAAGAAGGGGGGCGCCTCCTCGGACAGATCCAAGAAGGGCGACGGCTGTAAGTGACGCGCAGAGTGAAGTCCTGACATCATAGCCGCGAGGCAACTGCTTGACGAGCACATGAATGAGGACGAGTCCCGTTGGGACGAAGCTAGTGGCTCGCGTCGTCCTGGTCTTCTTGACGATGACCACTTTGACGACGACGAGGATATGGATCATTCTGATAACGACGACAATGACGACGACGAGGACGAAGGATTCGGTCTAGGAGGTCGCGGCGCCGCCGCTTACGAGCGTCTCGCGCGTTTCGCCGACAGCAATTTGTTCGACGAGGCCACCGCTGCTGCTCTTTTCGGTGGCGAGTTCCGCGGCTTTGGCAGCATCGGCAGCCTCAGCGGTATCGGTGGTGTCGGCGGCATGTTGTCGGGCCTTTCCAACCGGTTCAAGCGACTCAAGACCAACCTTCGCTCCCCCAAGGCTGCTGTCCGCCTGCAAGCTCTCCGCGAGTGCAGTGACCTTCTCCTAGTCAGCAACGAGGACACACTCGGCGCAGCGTTCTCTGTCAACTCGTTTGCCACCGAGTTCATCGCCATCCTCAACGGCAAGCCCAACATTGACCCAAGCGCCCAGGACGATGACTCCAAGATGGACACGGACGTTCCAATGGACGAGGACTCACAGCTTGCCGCTGCCCTCGCGATGAGCACTGGCGGCTTCATGCCCGGTGGCGAACAGGAGGACATGGAGGCTCAGTTACTTGCGTGCCGCTGTCTCGCTCACCTCATGGAGGCTCTCCCAGGGTCGGGCCACACGCTAGTCCACCTCGGCGCTGTCAAGGCCTTGTGCTCCAAGCTCAACGAGATCTCGTACATTGAGCTCGCGGAACAGACTCTAAGCGTAGGTCATGCGTCGATAACCCTCCTTGTGCTGACGGCAAGACTATGGAGAAGATCTCCGTCGAGTACCCAGGGGCCATTGTCCGTGAGGGTGGCTTGGGAGCGCTGCTCAACTTCCTCCCGTTCTTCTCAACCAACGTGCAGCGCACCGCCGTCACTGCGGCCGCCAACTGCTGTCGCAACGTTTCGATAGACTACTTTGCTATGGTCCGCGACGCCTTCCCCATCCTCCGCGAGGTCCTGACGCAGTCGGACCAACGTCTTGTCGAGCAGGCCACCCTGGCTGTAGTTCGTTCGCTCGAGTCGTACCGCCACAGCGCAGAGAACCTCGAGGGTCTTCTCGACCTCGAGACGGTGGTGGCCATCAACGCACTGCTCACGCCGTCTGGCGGCTCCCCCATCATCTCCGACTCGACGTACACGCACCTGCTCAAGGCGCTCTCGGCGGCCGCTCGTGCGTCAGCCAATGTCACCATCGCGTTCCTCGAAGCTGGAATGACCAGCACGGTCCATTACATCTTGACAGGCATCCTTCCCTCGTCGCACGAGGATAGGGAGCAGGGTGATGCCCCAGGCGGACAGAGTTTGGGAGGTGGCGTGGCCGACATGGTCATTATGCAGAACCTCGCCCACCGCCCCAAGGACCAGGTTGAGGAGGCTCTTGGCCTCGTCTGCGAGCTCCTCCCTCCCATGCCTCGCGACGGCGTTTTCGACTCGCGAGCCTACTCTGAAAAGAGTCTGGCCAAGATCAAGCGGCGTGGCGGACGTCCTGAGCGTGAACGTCCTCGACGCCAGGCAAGCCAGAAGACGGGCGAGGCGTCCACCTCATCAAGCGGGCCGAATACCCCTTCGGCAGACCCCGCGGCCAGCGCGCAGGACTCGCCACTGTCTTCCTTAGCTGCGATCAACCTCAAGACGAAGCGCGACGCCGAGGCCCAGTATGAGCAGCGGCTTACGCTCCTCAAGTCACAGCCCGACCTGGTGTCCAAGTTTATGCGCGCTCTTATCCCTGTGCTCGTCGACGTGTACGCGGCGTCTGTCAGCCTTCGCGTCCGTACCAAGGCCCTCACCGGGATTCTCAAAGCAACCGCGTTCGCCGAGCCTGATGACCTGCAGCTTACGCTCACTTCGGTTCCAATGTCGAGCTTCCTTGGCGCGATCATCTCAGCCAAAGACAATGCTGCTTTCGTCCTTGGTGCGCTCCAGCTGGTCGAGCTGCTCGTCACCAAACTGCCCACCGTCTACCTCACGTCGTTCCTCCGTGAGGGTGTGGTCTACGAGATTGAATCTCTCGCCAAGGACGAGACAACCTCGGAGAAGACCGCCGCAGCAAAGGCCAACGAGACCCCGTCCGAGACCAAGGACGGAGCCGACGGAGCCAAAACACCGGTCAAGGCTAGTGAACCCTCCACACCGCAGGCCGGCCCATCTGGATTGTCGGCCACTCGGCCTGGCGACATCCCCGGTGTTTTGTCCACGCTGAGGGGCGATGTGGTTCCGCCTCCAAGTCATCGCAAGTCTCCCAGCGTCGATCCTAGCGATGCGAACATTGTCCGCGCGCGGATTATCGGCGCCAAGAACCTTTTTGTTGTCGACGGCAACAAGCAGGATGAGGCGGCGCTGGTGCTGGACCAACTCCGCACGCTTGTCAACCGCCTCTGTGTTTCCGACGCGGACGAGGGAGAGCTCCGCGACACTCTGCGCGAGATCGCTGGTCAATTCACCAATGTGGCCCAGTCTCTCTCCAGCTTCGAACTGCTAAAGAGCGGTCTGGTAGACGGCCTCTTACAGTACGTCGATATCGACGGAGCCGTGTCGTCCAGTGAGCGCCGAGCGATGCTCTATGACACGTTCTCCGACGGCACGTTTACTCCTTCCCCTCTTGCGACGCTCGTTAAGCGATTGCACGAGTCCCTTGGCCGCCTCGAGTCGTTCGAGGTGGAGACGGCGTTCAACAGCTTGGGTGGGTCATCCAACTCGCTTGCTCGTACGATGCGTATTAGACTTCAGGCCGAGGAGGGCGAGGACATACCCAAGACCATGAGCTCGCTCAGCGTCACAATCCAGGCGATCGCGCCAGTGAAGGCCTTGCACGACTACTTGAGGCCACGTATCAACGATCCTCATACTCTGGGTGGTGCGTCGCCCTTGCAGAGCATGTTCGCCGCCTATGCTGTGGGTAGAGGTGTTGGAGCTGGATCGTCCACCGAGCGGCTGCTGGCCGCTCTCGCTGCTGGTGCCCGCGGACCACCTGGGATGTCTGGCAGTCGGCCTCTTCCTGGTGACGATGCGGCTACGGCCCCAGAGTCCTCATCCACGGCGACCCGGCCGCCTTCGACCACCACCACCGCGGCCAAGGAAGGGAAGGAAGCGAAGCCACAGCGCCGGCGCAGCGCTCGTCTAAGTGGCCAGATTCCCTCGGAGGGACCTGGTGAAGGAGCCTCCTCTTCCATTGCGGCTGCGGTTTCTGCTCTGTCGACGAGCAACTCGCAGCCGTCGAGCAGCGCCCCACGACCAAGCCTGCTTTCTCACATGGCGATGGACCTCGACTTTGACGACTTATCCGAGGACGACTACTACGATGCAGAGGTTTTCGAGGAAGAGATGGAGGAGGAGCTAGCTGCTCGTCGGCCTACCGAGAAGGTTGTCAACATGTCGGTGGCGCCTGGTAGGTGCTCATCGTTGGTCCAAGCTCACGAATCAGATGGGTCCCGCGTGGAGGCCAAGACTCCTGATGGCACGCGCATCGCCACACCCAACCAGGCGGCTGCCGAGAGCGGCGGGGCCGGCTCGTCAGCGACACCTACTCAAACGGGATCGTATGCTGGGGCCGTCAAAACGATCCCCGTTGACTGGCATCTCGAGTTCTCCGTCGACGGCCAGGCCTTGCGAATCACAGACACGATTTATGGGGCCGTGCACAAGTACGCCAAGAATTCTCCCACGCCTGGCAGCGCCTTCACCCTCCCAGTCACGTTCAAGTTCCGCAAGGTGGACGGCCCTCTACCCAAGGACGACGAACAGGAGGCATCTCATGATGCCCCGTCACCTGCGACGACTGCGAGCGTGATGCCCGATATTGTGGAATCCGACTCGCAAGTGTCCAAGATCCTCCGTCTGCTCCGGGTCGTTCACAATCTTCGCACGGACGGTCGCAACGTGGTCGGCGGCCGTGTCCAGGCACTCGACGAGTCTCTCTTTGTCAACAACAAGCTCACCGCCAAGCTTACTCGCCAACTCGAAGAGACGATGATAATCGCCAGCGGATGTCTGCCAGACTGGGCCGAAGAGCTGCCCAAGTACTTTGCCTTCCTCTTTCCGTTTGAAGTGCGATACGCGTTCTTGCGATCGACATCATTCGGCTACGGGCGCCTCATTGCGCACTGGCAGGCCTCCCAGCCTCGCAACACTAACAACAATCGCCGTGACGATGGCCTCGCACACGTCGCACGCTTAGGTCGCCAGAAAGTGCGCATCTCCCGCTCTCAGCTGCTCGAGTCGTGCGTCAAGGTCCTCGAGTTATATGGCAAGGCCGACGGTATCCTCGAGGTTGAGTATTTTGACGAGATCGGCACGGGTCTTGGGCCAACCCTCGAGTTTTACGCGATGGCGTCCAAGGAGTTTGCGCGCCGGTCGCTCAAGCTCTGGCGTGACGAGGACGAGTCGCAGGAAGGGCTCCACGTGTGGCACCCACACGGCCTCTTCCCGGCTCCGCTCAAGTCGGACGAGCCGACGGGCGACAACCAGCGCCTCTCGTACTTCAAGACACTTGGAGTGTTTGTCGGTCGCGCGCTGCTGGACTCGCGCATCATTGATCTCAACTTTAACCACGTCTTCCTCAAGATGGTGCTAAGCGGGCCTGTCAAGAAGTCGATTGCCACGCTCAAGCTGGTCGACGCGCCACTCGCACGCTCGCTTGAAGGGCTTCAGTCGTACCTGCAGGCGCGGCACGAGATCGAGGAGCTGGCGGCACTTCCGCCGTCCACACGTCGCAGCAAGCTCGCAGCGCTCACCATAGGTGGTGCCAAGCTGCACGACCTCTCCCTGGACTTTACGCTGCCGGGATACGACATCGAACTCAAGCTGGGCGGTCGCAGCATCGACGTCGAGGACTCGAACCTTGCCAAGTACATCGACCTCGTACTGGACCTGACCTTGGGTTCTGGTATCAGCCGCCAAGTGCAAGCGTTCCGGGACGGCTTTTCAACCATCTTCTCGGTGTCAGACCTGCAGATCTTTTCGGCGGACGAGCTGGCGCTTCTCTGCGGCAATGCGGAGGAGGACTGGTCGCAGGAGAGTGAGTACAGACTTGATGTCGTGGATGTGTACACCGACGCTAACACCGTAGCTCTGGAGCAGGCTATCAAAGCCGACCATGGGTACAATTCGGACAGTCGGGTTGTGCGTGACCTCATCGACATCATGACTAGTTACTCGAAGGAAGAGCGTCGCGCCTTCCTGCAGTTTATGACTGGCGCGCCCAAGCTCCCTCTTGGAGGATTCAAGGGTCTCAACCCGCAGTTTACCGTTGTGCGCAAGCCTCATGAGGCGCCTTTCAAGGCTGACGACTACCTCCCCTCTGGTAAGCTTGTTGGCTAAGGTTTATTGCTAACACGGGCAGTCATGACATGTGCGACGTATCTGAAGCTGCCCAACTATTCAACGCGGGCTGTTTTGGCTTCGCAGCTGATGCGTTCGATGAAGGATGGGCAGGGTTCGTTCAACCTGTCCTAATTCAGAAGGCAGGTCCACCCGCTATCCAGCTAAGGGATGGGATGGGAATGGACACTTGTGTGGTAACCCAACGTTCAACGTTCCTTCCATGTCCTTGTCCCCTGTGCTTGATGAAACCTGTACAGTAGTAGTAAACCACACCCCAACAACTCACCCCCACTTCCTCGTCCTCGTCCCAACACGACCCTTCTCTCCCGAGACTCTCTCATCGTCGTACCTCATCCTCCATCCTCTCTCAACATGACGCGCTCTTTTCTACTTTAGAGTGTAGTGACTGACTCTGTGTATTCCGTTGCATGTAAGGCCTGTTCCTCTCCACTGTGATTTTGAGGTGCGTAGTCTGGTGGATATTTCTCCGCGAGTTGCTTGGGAGTAGCTAGACCAATTGAAACATTGGGTAGCATATAATTCCCTGGTTACGTGATTAACTACTCTGCCTGTCCGCAGTACCGCAGTACCGCAGTACCGCAATACCGCAGGATAACGCACGTTATAGTTTGTCTTGACACTAGATTGCTGTGCTCAAGAAGAGGGTTGAAGCGGGTCAAAGCGGGAAGACTCCGAGGCACGTAGATTGATTTGGGTAACCCCATTGACCCAGCAATCAGAAATGAAGGATGAGCTGTTCCCGTACTCGCGTAATGCTGGACCCGTTTTCGTCATGGCTTTTTGGATCCGTAGAGTTGTAGCTTTGTAGAGTGATCCAGTTGATCGAGTTGATCGAGGGAAGCAAGCGAAGCTGTCTGTCTATAGTGTCTTGTCTGTTTCGATGTTTCGATCCTGGCTATATCATCTTCTCGTCACGATTGTCACCCTTGAACATCAACCATCATCCATCAACCATCTCATCAAAGAACAAGACGTCACTCGCCCAACCCTTTGCATTGTGTCACCTTCACCTTCCCTTGGCCCTATCTCCACCTACTTTTGAAGCCCTATCGATAGAACAGTCAACCTTCCCGGCCCTATGCCTTTTGGCTTCAAACTTGACCCTTTAGCCCTTTACATCTTGGCATCTTGACATCACCCGCTCGTCTTTTGTCATCTGTCGCTCCTTCCCTGTTGGTTTACTGGACCACATGACATCTTACTATATCCAAGGTCCAAGTTTGCCACCAAAGTTGACTTGAAATACTTTAGCACGGTGTGAGGGAACAACGTTTGGCTTTTGAAATTACAACCCAACTCGTGTCTCTTTCAATCTCTCACCATCTCTCAACAAAACACATTCCATCATCATCACTATCTATCGACACGATCCATTGTTCACTCGTCTCTCATTGTCTCTGTCTCTGGCCTTGAATCTTGCATCGCAACCCCAATCTAAATCAACCCCAATCTACATCAACCCAACCCAACCCAACCCAGACACAACCGACGTAGTCACACCCAACATCTTGACAACGCCACACACTCTCCACTGCTCATCACAACCTCCATCGCCATCCAACACCTACCACGAGCGTGAACACGATGCGGTTCACGCTTGCTACGCTTGCCCTCGCCTCTATGGCTGAGGCCCAGTGAGTCTAGTTGACCATGCTGTGCCGCAGATCGGCGCATCACTCTCGTTGCGCTTCCAGATTGGTGCCCGGGCAATGCCAACAACCATCCCCTATCTCCTCACGCTGTAGGCTTGCTCACACTCAGCCTTACCCTCTGGCACCCATCCCTATTCGGCTTCAACTGGCCCGATGTCGGTGACGCAGTGGTCCAACATTATCAACTCAACACACCTGTCAACCCTGCACGTGGAATGGACAACCTCACTGTCGACGAGTGGTTCGGCCACAACATGCGCAACTGCACGCCTGCCAAGGACGCGTTCTTGGAGCTCGAAACCGGCAAGACTGTCACGTTTGAGATTGGTTGCAACCGCGCGCATACAACGTATCGCCCACCAGAATGGAGCTACACGACCAAGCCCCTCCTCGAATATTGCTGCCCGGATCGTGGGCCACTCCATACCGCCAACAATTACGGTACCCCTTACAACAAGCTCAACGTGTCACTGTTCGGCGGAACGGCGCTCGCAATCGCTTACGAATCGGACCCGTACAAAGTCAAACCCGAAGATATGGTCGTCATCAGCGTCAACTACACCTCGCCATGGTTCCGCCTCGTCGACTACCAGATTCCGCCCAGTCTACCGCGTTGTCCAAAAGGAGGTTGCATCTGCACCTGGAACTGGATCCACACACGCATGAACCGCGAGGGCTACGGTAGTGAGATTGTGAGTGCCTTATGACCTGGGACATGTCGCCATTCGCAGACGCGTGACAGATGCCACTGCATGCTCTGGTTTTGTGGCCGGGCAGATTAGCAGTCGCGTCCCTGACCGCCCCTGCCTCCACGCAAACGCCACACTTTGTCCAACGCTGACACACGCCAGTACAACACAATGTACAAGTGCAAGGTTACTGGCAAGACCAGTAAGTTTTCGTTCATACCGAATCCCGCGCCGCCTGAGCAAGACTGCGCTGGGAATCCGGATAACTGCACGCCTGGGCCCAAGCAGCCTATGTACATGTTCCAAAAGGAGTGAGTCTTGCTCAATGTTCAATTGGCCAGAGCCAACCCCGCACCTGTCGAGGCTGTCTTTCTGAAGGGTGCGGGGAGTTTGGGCCTTTGGAGGTACTGAGGACACGCTGACTTGCAGCGGAAACAACTTACCAGACCCCGAGCCCCACAGCGAGACAGCCACGTACGTGAGCCGCTTCGCGGACGGTGCGCAGCTCGATGTGGTGGTTGGTGCTGCGGCGCACACAGGCCCGAGCGTTGCCTTGAGTGTGACTGTTGCGATCAGCGTGCTCCTGTTCTGCACGATCTAGACTGAATAGAAGGCTCATGGCCAACACGGACACGGACCGGGACCCGATCCCGACTTGCAGTCGGGCCAGGGTTATAGACTGATAGAGCGCAGAGTGTCAAGAGATCAAAGTACGCATTGTATCCATAGCAACATGAAGCAAACAAGCAAGAAGAAGGATATGCGCAGGTGGGAGGATGCCGAGATTTGGCATGAGGATACGAGGGTATGAGGGGTGAGGGGGGGAAAGGACTGTGACGTAGTGAGGTCATTGGAGAGGTGATTGGGAGAGTATAGGATGAGGTGAGACGATATACAAATACTGACAAGAGACCATGAATGCCATGAAGGACCAGCCTTCACCGTTCCCAACCCTTGGCGAGAGACGACAGGTACCACTTTACGTCATTCACTCAACCATACCATTAAACTTGTTGTACTGATGGTTTATTGTACGATGGTACGGTGGGGTTTTGAGCTGGTCGCGTGTCATAGCTGTTAGATTGATGTTGGGGTCTGACACGCTTGACAACAAGATCACGTGCGCTTGACTGAATCGGTTGGTTGACTTGGTTGACCCTCGCTGAGTGGATGGATCTGTGGGCGGTGGGGTCTACTCGGTAACTCGGCCTGTGACCCCCCCTTGATTCCCCCGCACTCAAGGTGGCCGCACTACCCCTACCAGCCGACCAGCCGACCACCCGACCACTGTGTACAGTACAAAGTATAAAGGTCTCGGAGGCTGTATTGATTATATCATTCTTACCCCATCATCCATCCACATTCTCACCTACACTCGATTTATACTTTACCCACACTCACATTGTCAACAACCGCAACCTACTCCATCCACAACCATGGCTGGTGAGTGACTCTCCCAGACGCGTCACTCGACCTCAACCCCCCTAACCTAACCGACCCTGGTGGAGGCAGACCACTCCTTTGTTTACGCGGCGGAATCACCAAACCAAACCACCCCGTCACCACACACATCCCTCCCCCTTGTATATCGTATGCATTCACTAACCTCCAGCTAAGAGTACGTAGCACGTAGCGTGTTTCCGACCCTCTGTGGATGGATGCTGACGCGTCTTTCCAGCTGCTAAGAAGGGCGGAGGCGGCAAGAAGCTCTCGCCTTAGTGAGTACCATCTAGCCTTTCCCCTCGCGGGTGACGACAAACGTGTTGGCCTGGATGCGCGTCAACTGAAGGGTTGCCAGGTTGATCGCGATCGCGGGGCGGGGCGAGGTTGTACCACAGGGAGGCTTCCTTACTGCTCGCACCATGGCTTGGCCCTACGAACAGACATTCAGCTCACACCAGCAACCAATACGTCAAGGTCCAGCTCGCCAAGCTCAAGGAGGCCGACGAGAAGGCCGGCGTCAAGGGCGACCACAAGAAGCGCTTCAAGCAGGTCGCCGAAATGTGGAAGACTGCGTGAGTGTGCTCGGCCTTTGTACGTATGCAAGCTCACAGTAGACCCGAGAACCCTGTACGTCACCTGGAGGAGAGAGGGAGACCCGACAACAGGTCATCCAGTCGCCGCGTTGGATCCATGCTAACCATACCCAGAAGCGCGTCAGCTAAACATGTTGTTGTATATTAGCGGCAGCACTGTTGTGTCCAGTAGCAAGTGAAGAGTGGACAGTGAAGCCGAGCTGGCAAAGCATACATGAATGTACTATATACTTGATGCTAGAGGAGTGGATGCAACGGCTCTGCGCGCTCTAAATCTTGGACATCTACCTACACAACATGGTCAGTCTCAGTACTAATCTCCTTGATTCCAAGGTGATTGCAAGCCGTCCTAATGAATTTGTAATGCTACACACTTTACATTAGTGCTTATTCGAGCCACTGGTAGCATTGATGTAAACAACAAGATCGTAACCGACTTGTTGTCTTCCATCTATCCATCCACAATCTCTCTTCCACTCAAGACGCCTCCCTCCCCACATCCATCCCCTTGGTAATGGCCTCGCCAGGGGATCCCAGCGGCTTGCGGCCACCAGGGCTTCCACACTCTGTCCCTACACCCCGTTTCCGTCTTCCACTTGAGACACCAATTGGCAAGATCCAGCCCGTGTTCGACGGCTTCGGGCTGGCGGACACATCGTGGACATCCGACTCGAGCTGTGTGACCTCGGCTCCTCGTCCCAGGCTCCCGCACAAGACGCCCGAGGCCAAGCGCCGCCGTCGAGAAGAGCTCTACACACCTGCCCCCGCCTCCGCCGACTCGTCCTTTGCGGGGCCCTCCACCCAATTCGCCCCGGCGCCTTCCGCACCCACTCTGCCTCCAGTGTCCCTCGCGCTCTCTGCGCCCCTCGGACTCCACCACGATGACCTCTTTGCGAGGCGGCTCGCCGAGTCGGGAAGGCGGGTGGTACTGCCGCCGCTCCCGAGCGAGCAGTATGAGGACTTGGACCCAGCAGTGAGTGAACCTTACCTCAGTTAACCTCCCTCGCCCCATACGAGATCTACCCACACTGGCAGGATTCTTCTTGCTGATACCAGTTGCCACAGATGCACTCCGTGGCCCGCGCCGTGTCGGTCGTCAAGAAGACCGGCCCCTCCCGTGCCGAGCGTGCGCGCGCCGCTGGTATCCCTATACTCTCAGCGCGTTCGAGCGCCCGCCCTCCTCCTCGCGCGCCACCACCTCTGCAGCGAGCGGAGCCTCAGCCTCTCAAATCGCGCCGCAACCATCTCACCATGAATGAAACCTCCAGCCTGACTGCGACTTCTTCGAAGTCTTCGTCAAAGTTCTCAGTGGCCATCCCCGAGGAGCCCGCGGCAATCATCACTCGCGCAAGTGTGCACTACACTCCATCATCATCACGTGGGCCATCCCCAGGTATCTCCTCGGCTCAACATCCCAGCTCGCTCCGCCATCAAGCCCTTCGCCGGTCGGGGACCGATGCACTGCCGCACCAGGCGACGCCACTCGGTCCTATCCGCACTGCGACACCCGACTCCACTCTATCCTTCGCTTCGTCTGCCACGACGGTGGACGGGCGTCCTGAACACTGGGACCTCTCCATGGCGACACCTACGGCTTCCTCCAGCTCCCGCCGTCGCCGTTCCACCCTGGATCAGGTGGACTCTATGCCATCCTCGGCGAAGCGTGAGCGCCATGAAAGTGCAAATGAACGTCACGAGAACACAGATGAGCGTCGCAGGAGCACGGCGGAACGTATCAATGGCACGCTCGTCCCTGCTGAGGCAGCCGCACGCCTCAACGACCCCACGACATCAGGGGTAAACGTGTCGTCTGAAGAGCTCCAACTGCCTCGCGAGACATCGCTCATTCGAAACAAGCCCCCTCTTGAGGGCCTGCCTGGCCGCCGAACCTCTCAGCCCAAACCCGAACTCTCCGAGGACGATGACAGCAAGGAGCCCGGAGGCCTATTAGGCTTCCTCACGGGTCTGTTTCTCAACCCACCTGCTCCACCTATTACGGTCAAGACTGTTCCACCTACAGTCCGTTCTGCTACGAACAGGTCCCAGCCTATCACCAGACGTAGTAAGACCTCAAAGCAACCAAGCGGCGACGAGAACCGTCCTGTTCGAGCTGCTCCCGTCAGGAGAACGGCCAACCGGGATGCTGGCTCTAAACCGCTGCCACCTTCCAACGAGGGGGAGCATCAGCCCGCGCTGCACCTCATGTCACAACGTGAGCCCCTCGGTGAGGCTCTTGGCGCCAACGCCAACGCCGACACTGCGCCGACAATCCGCCGGAAACGCAAAGATCCGCCGTCTACAAACAAGCCCTGCCCGCCTGTCGTAACTGGGTCTTGCACCTGGTCTGCCTCGCATCCCATCCCGAAATCCGACCGCCGCGCGGTCTCCAAACCGCAAGCGAAACTGGGCGGCAACTCGACCAAGCCTGGGTTGCAGTTGACGGCCTCCCGTGCTCGTCCTATATCGCGCGTCACGCCGTTCGTCGCACAAGCGCTGGCGCGCATGCCCAAGCCGGGCGAGGGTGCAACGTCTGCGGCTAAGCCGGTCTCTGTCAGGGACCATGAGCGCGCGCGCGAGCTCGCGATCCGCAGGGCTGTGTTTGAGCGAGCGGGTAAAAGGGAGGAGGGAGCTGAGCAGACCGGTGCCTCTATCCATCCCTCTGTTCCGACGACAACCTCCTCTGTGCGTACAGCCTCTTCCGTGCGTACAACCTCCTCGGTGCGTGTTCCCGGCGAGGCGACACGCCGCCGCGCCGAGGCGCAAGCGCTGAATAAGGAGCGGCGGGACCGCAAGGCGGCAGAAGAGGCCCGGCTTGCGGCCGAGGAAGCGCGCATCCGCGCCGAGATCGAGGCCGAGCTCGATCGCGAGGCGCGCCGGGCGACTGTATTCCGGCCCAACCCTCTTCCCGACATGTACCTCCGCCGCTAATTGACAGAAACGCGTTTCTGGTTGTATTATGTGCCTGTATTTGTTTATGCATACGCATGTTGAAGACGAGTGGCAAGTGGTTGCTGGCTGCCAACCATGACGTTTATCAGCCAATCGGCAACAACCCTACCCTTCGGGCCGAATGGCGGGCGGGCGGCATGGGGGATGGGCGGAATGGGCTTTCTCCATTCCAGTGAGGTGGACCATGTCAACGTTGAACAATCGCCCACCTTTATTAAAATGCCAGAGCTCTTCAACACTACTCGGTGAGCAGTGAGCGTAGATGGAACTGACTTTAGCCTGCAGGGCAAGACTGGTGCGTAGCGTAGTAGCGTGTACTCATTGCGCACTCGACTCTGCTGCGTCAGCGCCCGCGCCCTTATCCACATGCCCTCCTCACCGTCCTCTCACCTTTCCTGCCCACCTCCACCTCCCGCCCTGGGCCCTCACTGACTCCCAGCCATCATCACCGGCGCGTCTGGTGGCATCGGAGCGTCCACCGCGATCCTCTTTGCCCGCGCCGGCTGCAACCTAGTCCTCCTCGCTCGTCGGAAGGAAGCGCTCGAAGAAGTGGCTGCCCAGGCCAAGGCTGCTGCCCAAACAATGGGTCAGAACCCGCAGATCGTCGTCCGCACGCTCGACGTCAACGACCGTACGGCCGTCGACGCCCTTGTGCCCGCCCTCAAGGCCGACGGTGTCAAGTCGTTTGACATGTAAGTTGTGCCTCCCGAAAAGAGCTGAGATAAAAAGCCTCGTCAACAATGCCGGCGGGGCAGTGGGTACCGAGCGCGTTGGCGACATCAAGATGAACGACGTCGACTTTATGGTCGACACTAACCTCGTCTCGCTTATTCAGGTCACGCAGGCGTTCCTCCCCGAGATGAAGAGGCAGGACTCGGGCCATATTCTCAACATTGGCTCGCTGGCTGGTCGCGAGGCGTATGTTGGCGGAGCGGTTTACTGCGCCACCAAACAGTGAGTCTAATGGCATAGCAGGCTAGCCAAACAATGGCTCACCCCAGTGCCGTCAAGGCCTTCACCCAGTCGCTGCTCAAGGAGCTTGTGGCTACGGGCATCCGCGTGACAGAGGTCGCGCCGGGCTTTGTCGAGACCAACTTTTCCGTCATTCGCTTCCGCGGTAACGAGGACGCCGCCAAGGCCGTGTACAAGGGCTTTGATCCGCGTGAGCGCTTGCCTGTCGTTGTCCACTGATAACAGTCGTGGCCGAGGACATTGCCGAGGAGATTGTTTGGTGCGCCATGCGCCCGCCGCACGTCCAGATTGCCGAGCTCTTCGTCCTTCCCTCGGCGCAGGGTTCCGCCACCATCCTCCACCGCAAGGAGTAAGAGTCAAGAGTGATGCATGATGAGTGATTGCCAGGTGGGGTGCAAAAGTGCTAGCTAGTATTACAGTCTGTGTGTCGTCCCCCTCTACGCTCTACGCTCTACGCTCTACTTGCGACTGCGCTCCTTATCCTTGCCGGACCACGTGCGGCCGCCTGGCTTGACAGCCTGGCGCCGCTCGACCTTGCCAAGTACGCTCTTGATCTCCTTGCCGTACTTGAGCTCGTTGGCACCATTGACGCCGAACACGACGACCCGACCATGGCGTCCAGCTCGTCCCGCCCGTCCGGCGCGGTGCACAAAGTCGAGGACGTCGCGCGGCGGATCGACGAGGTAGATGGTGGTTACGTCGGCGGAAAAGTCTAGGCCACGAGAGAGGAGCGAAGTGGTTACGAGCACGCGTGGGCCCTTTGGGTCTGTTGCCTGGCCACGGGCGAGGAACGCTTCCAGTGGTCCATCGCGTCCGCGTACACGCTCAGGCGAGTCGCCAGTCCACGCAAGTGCAGCGACGGCCTTTTCCTCCAGTGCAGTGGTGATGGCCTTGACCTGTCCGACCGAGCTGCAGAACACGACTGCGCGCGGCTTGCCCTCGTTGCCTGAGAGCTTGGCATCGAGTGCGTCCTCTGCAAAGCCACGTTTGACCTCATGCACAATATCCGAGACGCGGTTACCGCCGCCGGACCATGGGACAAAGCGGGTATCGAGTTGTTTGGGGAGACGGTGGAGACCGGGGGAGAGGAGATGGGTAAACTCGCCGCCGAAGAGGTCGCCCTCGAGCACGCGGACAAGCGACGGAGGGAGCGTGGCCGTCACGAGAAGCACATTGACATTTGGAGATGCGGCCAGGACACGCTTGACGACACGAGAAGTCTCGTTGATAAAGTCCGGACCGAGGAGGACGTCTGCCTCGTCGATAACGAGCCATTCTGTGTCGCCGAGATTGAGATACTCCCTAAACGTTTTCGGTTTGGTGTCGTTGGTCTCTTTTGTGGGCCTAGGGCGGCCAGGCCGATCTCTAGCCTCGTACGGCAGGCCAAGGAGAGATGTTGCGCCACGCCCTGTTGCGAGCAACACGTCGGCGTATCCGTACATAGGGCCATTCCAACTTGTGCCAATGACGCGAAGTTTGGCTGAACGACTGAGATGTTTTGCGACCGAGGTACTTTGCCGTGTGAGTTCGTGCGTTGGACCCAGAACGAGTGCGCGAGCCGTCACTGAGATCTTGTCGTATTCTGCTGGTGGAGGGCCGACATCTGTACGTTTGAGATGGTGCATCAATGGGACGAGGTATGCCAACGTCTTTCCGCTCCCCGTCTCTGCGCCGAGCAATGCCCTCAACTTGTGTGGTTTGGCCAGTAGGTTGGACAGGGCGAGAGTCTGAATTGGCGTTGTCTTTCCATTAGGAAGCGCCTCTTCCAATGCCTGTTGCAGTCCTGGATGGATCTTGAACGACGTGAATGGCTTTGGTTGGGAATCGACCAGATTCTTATGTGTCCGCGCACTGAGCATGGGTGTAGGTTTGGCGACGCTCGAGGGTGTAGGTTTGGCGATGACGCTCGAGGGTGACGAAGGGGGTGCGCGAAGTACCTCTGCGAGACGGCGTGATGTCGTCTGTCCGGCTGGAGCGGTTGCGCGGTCCAGCCCGCGGTTGTCCCATCGCTTCGAGGCCTTCGGGACGTCGAAACGCACGTCTGGACGCACGCGTCTGCGCGGTTGACCCGGCGCGCCACTGGCGGCACTGATGGCGGATGAAGTAAAGCCCGCAATGGCGGGGCTGAGTACTCGCGCGAGAGGCGGCACAACGCGCGCGACAGAGTACGCGGCCAGCATGTTGGGGGGGGGGGGGGGGGGTGGTTTGTTTTGGAAGGGTGATGGAGATGGACAACTGTACAAAGACTAGAGACTCACAAAAACACCTAGTGACGTGGACTTCTGTGAGTGATAAGCTCCAACACTGGCGGAAAAATGTTGAAAAGGAGACTGGTACATCTTGACATTGACATTTGTACATCAACCATCCTCCCATTCTCTGATACCAAGGTGAGTCTCGCTCCGTGTCGCATATATGAAGAGTGGAGGATCCTCCCCATTGGCACCTCTTGACTCAGGCCGCACCAACCGCCAGTCGTGTACTGCGGGCGTGTGGCCGATGTTCTCACTGGACAATCTGATATTTCCTTTTTGGCGCTTCATTTGGACTGCGCTGACGTCTAGGCTTGTCGTATTTTCTAGAACGAGGTATGGTGGTGCAATGTGATCTGGTTCTTGACAGTTGGCAGCGTAGGGCAGCGTAGAGGCTTGGATGGGGATTATAGCTCGGACTGACGACCGACGGACCGTCGATACAGCAAGGGAGTGGGTCCGAGTGGGACCGCGTGCGCATGCCCGGCGTCTGTGTCAGCTGCAGATGTCTAGCAGACAGTTGGGTCGTCGGGTCGTCGCTCGCATGTGCTCGTCGCGTTCAACCGTGCAGACTTGTGCTAAAGGAATTTGATTCCGTACTCCATGTCATCCTACTGCCCCAATGCCTGGATCCGACTGCATATCACTACATCACTATGGAACACCGTTGGTTAGATTAGTTGCCGGCGTCCTTCTTCATCTTGTTGAGAGCCGAGCCGGCCTCGAACCAAGCCCACTGACCCTCGTTGATGGTGTTGGTGGTCTGGAACGAGTACTCCGAGCCGTCGGCGCGCTTGCCCTTGACGGTGATCTCCTGCCCGGGCTTGAAGTCGGCGAGGCCAACAATCGAGAGCTTGTCAGAGCCCGAGATGAGGTCGTAGTCCTTGGGGTCCTTGAACCAGAGGGGAAGCATACCCTGCTTCTTGAGGTTGGTCTCGTGGATACGGGCGAACGAGCGGACAATAACGGCACGGCCACCGAGGAAACGGGGCTCAAGAGCGGCGTGCTCACGCGACGAACCCTCACCGTCTGTCTGTTAGCAAAGTCCAGCCACAAAGAATGCTCACAGTTCTCGTCACCGACAACAACCCATGGGATGCCAGCGTCACGGTAGGCAGCGCCGACAGTGGGGACGGCGCCAAACTCGCCGGTCATCTGGTTGAGAACCTTGTTGGCCTCGCCGTTGTCGGCGTTGATGGCGCCAATCAGGCAGTTCTGCGAGATGTTCTCGAGGTGCCTGGGAGTCAGTCAGGTACAAAGTCGGGTATTTGAATTTGCCGATGTCCATCGAGCTTGTTCTTACTCACCCACGGTACTTGAGCCAAGGGCCACCAGCAGAGATGTGGTCGGTGGTGCACTTGCCCTGAGCCTTGATGAGGACGGGGGCGTCGACAATGTCCTTGCCGTCCCAGGCGGTGAAGGGCTTGAGGACCTGGAGACGGTCCGAAGTGGGCGAGACAGCGACGTTGACCTGCGAGCCGTCGGCGGGGGGAGCCTGGAAGGTGTTCTCTCCCGGGTCGTAGCCCTTGGGGGGAAGCTCGAGGCCACGGGGCTCAGCAAACTTGAACTCCTTGCCGTCGGCGCCCTTGAGCGAGTCGGTCATGGGGTTGAAGGTGAGGTCACCGGCAAAGACCATGGCGGTGACAAGGTCGGGCGAGGCGACAAAGGCGTGAGTAGCGGGGTTGGCGTCGTTACGGCCGGTGAAGTTACGGTTGTACGAGGTGATGATCGAGTTCTTCTCGCCCTTCTTCACGTCCTGGCGGTCCCACTGGCCAATGCAGGGGCCACAGGCGTTGGCAAGAACAACACCGCCGACACCCTCAAAGGTGTCGACAAAGCCGTCACGGGCAATGGTGGCGCGAACCTGCTCCGAACCGGGGGTGATGGTGAAGAGCGACTTGGCCTTGAGGCCGTGGGCGGCAGCCTCGTCGGCAATCGAGGCCGAGCGAGACATGTCCTCGTACGACGAGTTGGTGCACGAACCGATGAGGCCGACCTTGAGCTCCTCGGGCCAGCCGTTGGCCTTGACAGCCTCGGCGAACTTGGAGATGGGGGTGGCGAGGTCGGGGGTGAAGGGGCCGTTGATGTGGGGCTCGAGCTCGTCAAGGTTGATGGTAATGTGCTGGTCGTACTCGGCGCCGGCGTCGGGGGTGAGGTTGTGCTTGAAGGCGTTGGCGTACTCGGCGGCCTGGCCACGGTTGGTGGCACGGAGGTAGTCGGCCATGCGCTCGTTGTAGGGGAAGAGCGAGGTGGTGGCACCAATCTCGGCACCCATGTTGCAGATGGTAGCCATACCAGTGCACGAGAGGTTATCGACACCGGGGCCGGTGTACTCGATGATGGCGCCAGTGCCACCCTTGACGGTGAGGATACCAGCGACCTTGAGGATAACGTCCTTGGGGGTAGTCCAGCCCGACATCTTGCCGGTGAGGTTAACGCCAATGACCTTGGGGCACTTGAGCTCCCAAGGGATGCCGGCCATGACGTCGACGGCGTCGGCACCACCGACACCGCAGGCAACCATGCCGAGACCACCAGCGTTGGGGGTGTGCGAGTCGGTACCGATCATCATGAGACCCGGGATGGCGTAGTTCTCAAGGATGATCTGGTGGATGATACCAGATCCCGGCTTCCAGAAGCCGATGCCGTACTTGGCGCAGGCAGTGGCAAGGAAGTCGTAGACCTCCTTGTTCATGTCGATAGCGCGCTTAAGGTCGGGGACACCAGAGACCTGGGCCTGGATAAGGTGGTCGCAGTGGACCGAGGTGGGGACGGCGGTCTGGGGGAGGCCAGCCGACATGAACTGGAGGATGGCCATCTGGGCGGTGGCATCCTGGCAGGCAACACGCTAAGCATAGTTAGCGAGAGACAAGAAGAAGAAAAAAGCAACTACTCACGTCGGGGCGCAGCTTGAGGTACGACGCGCCACGGGCAATCTCCTGGTGGTGCGGGTCGTCGAGGTGACCGTAGACGATCTTCTCGGCGAGGGTGAGGGGGGCGTTGAGGCTGGAACCATGTCAGCAACAAGTTGATTTGAACTACGTCGGTGTTGAGTGATGCGTGATACGTGGGGGGACGTGGTCACGAGGAGAGGGCGGGTATTTTGGATGAGGTTGACCGGGGTTGGAATCCTACATGTTGGATTCCATTCCCGGCCCCTTCCCTCGGCGTTTGTGGCTATGATGCTCATCTGACCTTGCGCCAGGCTCTCCCCCTTCTCTCCCACCCCTTGACTGTGCCGCAAGCTCCTTGTCGACCATGGCCAACATGATACGCAACGGCCAGTGTCCGCAGTCGGCGCAACGATGAGAAGCATCATGTGACAATGGAGGTTGGCCTTTTGGGTTGTGGACACATCTCATTTCGCAAGGGCTCAAAGCAAAACTCACCGGTTGCGGACAATCTGGAGGTTGTCCTCAATGCGCTGGTAGTTGATGAACTTGCCCTTCTCGAGGTTGGACATGGGCACCTGGGTAGCGCCAATGTTGCCCTGGACGGACGCGTAGGTGCGAACGCCGCGGAGGAGCGACGACGCCGAAGAGAGACGAGGAGTGATCATATTGTTGGCAGCAATGAAGGTGGGAGAGTGGGGAGTAGTGTAGTCGTGCTCTGCAACAAGTGCGCTTTGGCTAGTGACCTAATGAAAAGCCCTTGCCGTTTTTTTGTCTTGTCTCTGTTGCAAAGAGATGTGAGATGAAGAAGGAAGAAAAGCGATGAGTGGGAAGGTCTGAACTACTAATGAAGGAAGTGAGTGGGGTGGGGCCAGTTGAAAGGTCTGTGTGCTTTGAATAACCCAGTCAATCTGTCCCAATACAAACCAAACCACGGGGTGGGATAGGTTCAAAGATGGCTCCACAACCAAAGCAAGCAGACTGTCCTTGCATCTCTTTGGTGTCGTTGTTTCTGTCTCCTTAGTGGCTAGAACTGTCATGGTTTAGCAAAGCGAGGATTCCTATTTGCTAAGAGGCTCTATCCAGACAAATCGGGTGAATGACGTGGGGTGAATGGCCGTTTTACTCTCTTTCGGCGGTCAATGGCCGATAAACCTCCCAAGGTCATTTACAAGGCACCAGCCGAACAAGTCCGATACTTTGTCTTTTTCTTGCAACCTCTCAAGACCCCGTAGGCACTACTCGTGTACCCCCCTTGTAGCATTGCTGGTAGTTTGGTGGATGGTGCAAGTTTCAGTTGAGCGCCCATCGAGGCTGTGGCACATTGTGGCAACCGGTCTGAAGCCGCCCGAGGACCCGAGACACCGGTCAATTGGTCAACCGGCCAACACAACCACCAACGAACGCAACGCCAACCCCGCGGGCATCAAATGACCGTAATCCGACCATCACATCACACTTTACAATGAATGCTTGGTAACATTGCCATCGGATCGGAAGACAGTTTGCAGGCTTGATCACATCAACATGACAGAGAGATGATGCATATGTACAGGACATACGATCAAGCTGCTGTCAACCGCCTTGTCTAATGATCTGGTATAAAGTAGGAAGACTGTGTGATTGATTGTACATGCACTCTAGGCTGAATCATTCAACACCTGCTTTGTATTGTTGTTACCCGCAGCGCAGAGCGCAGTTGGGTTCAGCTGGCAGTTTGCCATGTAAACAGAACCCCAAAGAGTTAACCCTGCGTCAACGCAACGCGTTGTTGAATCGTCGGAGATCGGCCATCGGATGCCGCCGACAATGGTTTGGAACGGCCGTCATCGCCGACAATACCGTAATCCCTAATGCATCAATGCATAGCAGTCGACTTTTAGCATGATGGCTCATGGTGTAGGTAGGAATATGACTAGTGAGTACAGTCAAAGGAGGGGTGAGTGCATGCACGACCAATGGCTTGCAGAAAGATGACCTTGCTTGTCGATCCATGACACTGCCTTTATCCAGATGTAGTAACAAACCATCAGAAGGATCAAAGTGACAAGTGAGGGGCCATCGTACATTCAGCAATCCACCTTCCCTTACCAACACAACATGACTCTTGACTTGACATTTTCCATCACTCGTATCAAACTGAAAGCTGAAAGACTAACACTCTACATCACAATCACAATCACAATATCAATCACAATCGCCATCACTCGTTGACACACTCATCCATCATCACAATGTCCCATTCTCAATCAACCTTGCATTGTTCTACTAGATCATCACTCACTCTTAGATCATCATCATCATCATCATCATCATCATCTTGGAACCACATTCATGATCAATCAGTCCCTCCTACTACTTCACTTTACACCACTTACAAGAACAAGAATAAGCCTCCGCCTCATGTTACACACTCACCTTGTCATTCTGACTCCGGTCACAACTCGCACCACAACCTTCCTCGTTGTGCGGCGAAACCACACCGCAAGGGTTGAGCCGCTCACTCGCCACCACTACGCCGCTTCTAAAACAACGCATCGTACCACTCGAGGTGAGGTACGCGCCACAGGAAGCATGTGCCATGCAGTCACAATGTGGCGGTGCTGCCGTTGCCCTTATTCGCCTCGACTAAAGCCCTGCAACATTCACCCTGTTGGTCCCCCAATATCAAGTGAGCAAAGGTCCGTTGTGCCAAGAAGGTTTGGTGGTCCCCGCAAAAGGACTGATAGCGTGAGCGACTTACTCCCAACTGATAGGGCTAGGCGGCGTCTCAGGAAATCATCAAGGTTTAGATCAAAGTCGCCTACTGGGTCAGTGGGTACTGTGCAAAGTCCACATATCGAGTCTGGTGCTTCTTCCGGCCCACAAGGAAACTCCTCATTCCAACCCCATGACCACCCGGTGACCAAGTTTCTGATCATCAAGGCGGGGACCAACTGGTGACTCTGCTTCTCTGGATGATCACGGCTCGGGAAATCGGCCAAAGTTAAAGCACTGTTCTCCAATCCCTCCCTCTGTCCCCTTCGTCTTTGTTCACCTGCCCACTTTCGGCGAGCTTGCAAGAACAACGTCGAACATCAGCGTCGTCGACTGCTAGTCCTCTCCTTCTCCAATTTCCCCTTCCAGCTTACAACCACCTCACCTTGGGAATCTTCCGCATCCTTTGGCGTCACTTCCGCACAGACAATACTGGGGGCGTCCTGGTGTGGCTTGTTGTGTGCCTCCGTCCCCCCTCCACCAGCGCCACCATTGGGGCGGGCGAGCTCGTTTGACCAAGTCACATTGCCTAGCTCTTCGTTGCCTGTCTTCTTGTACTCTACAACACGCTGTCGCTGGCCGACACTCCATCCTCCCTCCCCTTCTGTTTGAAGGAACGCCTCAAAGTCTCGCCCCTCGCCTTGACCGCCCCTTTGGTGTGGTGACCGACTCGAGGACGGCAAGTCGCGTCGACCTCGGCTCAGAGGCCTGTTTTCCACTGTTTTGCGGCCGCACGGAGGTGGTCGCCGCGCGTCGGTTTCCTCCAAAGTTCATCAACTCGGCATTATGCCGCGCGTCACTCCCCATTCTCCTAACACTGCTTCTTCTTCTTCTTGTTCTTCATCATCCTCAACATCCTCTCGCCGGGCTGCGTTTGGCTCAAGGTCGAGGGCATCTGTCGACATGAGCAGAGAAGGTGTGTGCCGCGTGCATGTGACATACTATAGGCTCAACCCTCACATGTCGCACTGCCAACATCCAACCAAACACACAGGCATACTGTATATTTGCTGACACGCTCCAGGCATGCAGCAGCAGGACGAGTCGGGCGTGGGAGCGAGCGACGAAGCTGCGTTTAACAGGCAACCACCAGGCCGCGTTTCTGAACAGGCAGCACACGGCCACGAAGTCTCCCGTGGGTTTCTCTGTTTCCTCTCGATCCTTGACTGACTCGAAGGCATACTGGCCCCTTACGAGCTTCAGCCTCTACCCAGCAGCATGCTCTACAACAAGGAGTTTACCACCAACCCGTTCGCGTATGCAACCACCCAGCCAACACAACCTGCCCCACCGAATGCCCCTTCGCCCCACCAGTATGGCTACCACCCTTACCGCGGTGAGTTTTACCTTGTCAGGCACCTTCTGATGGCAGTTCCTCACTCGTCGTCCCCGCCGTCCCTCTTCGTGTCGCATAACATGATGAGCATGCCGTCGTTCGTGACGTCGATGCAGGAATCGTATGGCGCACTCGGACACGCGGCGCAGCCTTCAGCCGGCTCGGGGTCTAGCTCGATGGGCGGCTCCATCGCCAGCGGGATGAACAGCCCACTCAGCAGCTTTGGGAGCACCATGTCAGACATGTCGAGCATGGGTTACTCGCCTCCCAAGCACGCCCCGTCCCAACTCCCCGGAATGGCGTGCGCCAATCCGCGCGAACTCACCTCTCGGCGGTCTCGAACTTCCCACCGTCGAATGCAGGGGCGGACCGTCAAGAGCAAGGAGGAGGGCGACGATGATGACAGTGACGACGACATGAACAGTGACGACGACCGCGGCGGGTTCGACATCTCTGGATCACAGAGGTGAGTGCAGGTCGGACCGGCTGTGTCTGATGGCAGAGGTGGAGGTCGTTCAGGCCTGAGCCGCGAAGCCAAGGCCGAGGCAGGTCGGCTCAGTCGCATCCAGAGCGAGCAGGTGAGCGCGCGGCAGGGCACACAAGTTTATAGCAGAAACAGCGGCTGATGTGGCAGAAGCGGCGCAATGTACTCAAGGATGGGTTTGAGCGTCTTCGAGTCATTCTCCCGATTACCAGCCAGAAGGGTTCCAAGCAAGTCATCCTCGACAGAGGTGAGTTTGTGATAAAAAAAAAAGAGAGAAAAAATTTAAAAGGCTGATGGAAGCCGTGCAGCATATCGACACCCTCAAGTCGTCGCACAACGTTCTGATGGAGGAGAGGAATCGGCTCTTAGTGGAGAATCGACGTCTTTCGGATGAGGTCATCGAGCTGAGGCGGTATGTTTCTCGCTGTTGGGCGCGCTTACACCTAGCGCCAACAACCTCCTTGTCAGCCAACACATCCCGAGTCCTAGCGAGCGCGGTCCGAACCCCCACAACACGGCGCCGAACACTAGTAGCAGAGGCGGAGTGTACTACAGCTCGCGCCAGTAGGCCGATATCCATCAGCCCTCACCACACCATCAAATGAACAAAACGGATCGAACGGATCGAACGAATCGAACGGATCGAAACGGACCGGACCATGTCTTTCCACCACGCACCTCCACGCACATCCACGCACCTCTACGCACCTCCACGCTCCTCTATGCACCTCCACGCACCCCCACGCACCCCCACGTACTCTGTCACCAAGACCCGATACCCCAGATCGCAGGACAAGGCCCCTGTGTCGCAATTGCTACCATCTCGCCCTGTGTTGAGCACACACCACCCTCCGGAACTAATCAATCCACTCCCCAGCACATGTCTCGTACACCATCCTGCTCTGCCTGCCACCCGCGCCGAGTCCATACCCCCTCCAAACCGTACCCAATCTCTATGGCTAGCCAATTGTCGGATCCTGGATGCCATCTTGTACAGACCCATAATTGTCGATTTGATGCATGCGTTAGAGGCATGCATGGGTTGGATGCATTCGTTAGAGTTTTAGATAAGAGCTTTGGGAATCTCCGGTACTGACGAAAGTGGCGCTCGCAGCCCTTGGATGCGACGACAAAGTTGGTTGGGGGGTTGCAAGTTGGAGTCTTTGTTTGGCACATTCGCACCACGCACCCACTTTGTCTGCCATTCCCCATTCCAAGATTAGCTTCCAGGGTGCACAAGCGACGAGTTGGAGGAAAGGTCTGCTCTCATGGCCAAGTCAGGATGGGGTTTTTCCCTCCGTGCTTATGTGGTATCGGCCAAGCGACTGGACTTGGACTTGGATGTGGCTTGGCCGTGGCGCCGAATCATAATCAGCCTGACAGCACACGGGGTGCGAGCGCCTCAAGCCTGGCCTCAAGCCTCAATCCCGCCTCGCGCATAGACCCTCTCCTCCGGGACCTGATATCGGACGGACGAGAGGCTCGTTGATGCCGTCTCGGTCACTTGGCCCCCTGGCCCCCTGGCACCCTGGCACCCTTGGGGCACATCCAAGATGCGGCGACATGTTGCTGAACATGCTGGTGGAGCGGTGGAGCGGCCTTTTGGCTGTGGCTCGGAGCGCGTTTCAGCCTGACCACGAGAACTGAGAGTTGGTTGAGTGTATGCAGTGCCAGTGTCGCATTAATGGGAGCTTGGGTTGATAGACACTGGACGTCAGCAACACAGACATGCTTTTCCATCACCCCCACTCATGTGCAATGACTCACCACCTCGCCAGCATGTCATTGTGAAAATCCAGTCCCGACTTGGCATTACGTCGATATTGATGTCAATGTCGATGCAAGCTGCCCAGCCCCAGCCCGCGGAGGGGGTGGAAAGAGTCCGTTGGAGCGACCGGACTTGCACGACGTCATAGCAAGCGTGCTGCCCACGGCTGACGTCACAACCCCTGCTAGTTGCTAGTTTGGTGACAACCAGCCCGCATTAAAGGTATCACCGAACCAGACTGCTCTCTCACTCCCATCACTCTCATCTCCTCACATTCAATATGATGCGCCCAACTGTCCTTCGTAACGCGGCCCGCGTCCCGCCCGTGAGTTTGACATCCAGGCGACCAGAACATGAATGGAGCGTATGGGCTGACTCCAGCGCCCACTCGTCCCGTCGCGCGCTGCGTTCCACGCACACGCGCCCGCCCGCGTGACCCCGGTCAAGACCAAGACTGGGCGTCATGCTTTCGCTTTCCGCACGTACTCGAGTGAGAACATGGGCGGTGGCGCTGCCGGCCAGGGCGTTGTACTGGGCGCTCTCGCCCTGATTGCGATCGGCGGATACTTTTACATCAAGCCAATTCGAGACGTCGCGTCAAAAATCAATAACACAATGGAAACTGCACAGGAGACGGTCGAGCAGGCCAAGTCCAAGGCCAAGGAGGCCACGTCCAAGGCCAAAGACGTTGTTGAAAAGGCTGGCGAACAAGTCGACCTCCCCGTCTCTCCTGGAGATGCGTTTGATGGCGTCCTCGAGTCACTTCTCCCCGGCGGAGCTTTTGTCCTCTACCAGCAATTCTCGGATCAAATCAAGTCGGGCGACTTTGGAGGTATCTTGAGTAAACTCAAGGACGCCGATATGCAGAGTACTCTGAAATCACTCAAGAAGCTCGGCAACGACGATGTGAATTCTGTAGTCGACAAGGTACAGGCTGCCCTCGACAAGGCTGGAGGCAAGGTTGGCAACGTCGATTGGAAAAAGTTGTCACAGGACCTCACAAAGGAACTTCCGGAAGAGTACCAGAAATGGGTCAAGGTCCTCGTTGGCAAGGTGCCGACCATGGACGACTTTGACAAGTACGTTGCCGATGTCAAGAAACTCGGTGAGAAACGCCTAGCCGACCTCAACAAGGCCGCCGAAAAGGTCTACCACAAGGTGGAAAAGGCTAGTAAGGACGGCAAGAGTGTCGGCGACGCCTTCGTCGAAGGTATCAAGGAGACGGCACCAGAGGATATCAACAAGCTTGTCGACCAGATTCGCAAGACGGCAAAGGAGGCTGGCTTGCCCGCCGACACTATCGAGGGTTACATCCGCGCCACGGCGGTCGACTCTATTGACAGTGCCGAAGAGTGGGCTCGCCAGGTCGAGGTCGCCCTTGTCACTACTGCCAAATGGATCCCGGTCGACGTCGAGACTGTTGTCGATCAGGTCTCGTCCGTCTCACCACCCCTAGGCAAGCTCTTTGACGAGGTCCTCAAGGACGCAAAGAAGAAGGCAGACGAGGGCAAGACGGCCACGGAGGACATTGCTGCCAAGGCCAAGGACATCGCAAAGGGCAAGTAGAATTCAGCAGTGTAGCAGCTATGTATCAGTGACCCGCGGGAGTAAGACGTGACATTCATATTGGGTCGTGGTGATACGGAACAGAGGGCAATGTACATGTACTAGGCCCGCCCAGTGAATTGCGCGCACGCTGTGTATGTTCGAGTAGCGACGCGCCATACTTTGGTGCAAGGTGGTCTGCAGGAAGTGAACTTGCTAGGAGAGCGAATGCAATCTGCTCGAGCTGGTCCAATGGCGCGTCGCGTCCAGGCGAGTCGAGGACGACAGTGCCGGCTAAACGCGCCGCCTCGAGGTAGATGAGGGGGAGCCCGGCAAGTTGGGAATGTACGCCATCGAGGGCCTCGACCACCTTGCACGCCGCCATGTGCTGTTGCCATTCCGAGTTTTGTTTTTCGCGCAACACGCGCAGGCGTGCGTACCAGAATATTGGGGTCCACAATGCAAGGCCGGGATGGAGATTATCGGGATAGAGATTTTTGAGGGCTTGGTCAAAGTCTGGTTCTGGTTCTGGTTGTCGTCTGTTTCGACCACGTTGGCGCCACAGGCAAAACCGGGCAAAGACCCGCGTGAGTTGTGCGTGCATGACCAGCGGCTCATCTTGTACTTGTAGCTCGCGATCCATTCCTTGAGTGAACTCGTGAATGACGTCGAGTGGGTCAAACTCGGGCACCGGGTCATCAGTGACCACGGCGGTGTAGACGCGGCAGACCTGGTGTGAGCGCGGCCAGGAAAAAAAAAAAAGCACACACATAGGCAAAGAGGATGAGGCGCAACGACTGCTGGCGGGTAGGTTGTCGTCGTGGTGTACTGAGCCCGACAAGTTCGGCCATTGAGACAGTCGCCACGCCCGAGGCGTCAAGCTCTCTAGTCAGTTTTGTAAAGCACCTACCCACCTTGCCCAAACCACGCGCCCAGGTAAGACCCGAGCGGGAAGCGACGGCATCGCCAGTGAAGACTGCTCGGAGGGCGAGTGCGGAGATTTCCTCTGGCCCAATGCCTAGCTCGATGTCGATTGTTGGATCCTCCTCCTCCTCCACCTCGGGAGGAACAGTGTCAGTCTCCAACACTGATATGAGGTGGTGGAATGCAGGCATTCGTTGTGCGCTCACGTGACATATGGTTCCCATGATAAAGGGGGTCAAGTCCTCGAGCCGCGAGAGGAGGGGATACGACCCAACGCAAAGGCCAAAGTGGAATGTCCCACTTTGCCCAAGTGTGTGTAGAAAGTAGGTCACGAGTGCACGCGCCTCTGGTGCTGTGACAATGCTCTTTGATATGACGTTTGGGCGTGGGTCGGCCTCGCCAATCTCTGGAAGAGAGTTGAGGACTGGCTCATGGCGGTTGTTTGGCGGCCTCTCGGACCCAGGAACTAGTCCGTAGATGTCGCTTGGCTGGGTGATGGTCGTGATGGCCGCAAAGTCTGGTGTGGCAAAGGTACCACTCGGTGTCGGGCGACTTGGACCAGCAGGTTCGGGCTCAGTAGCCTCTTGACTGGACGCATCTTCTCCTCGCGTACGCCGCTCCAATGTAAACACCTGTTATCAGTCCAGTACACGGACCTACTTACCGCATCGCTCAGTCGCTGAATCTCGTGCGTAGCCCACTGCTTCCACGCATCTTCCTGTGGTCAGAACTGCGCGATATCGAGGTCAGAACGGCGCCATATCGAGGTACTGACCTGCACTGGCACACCGTAGTTGCACGGCTCGGTGCGCGACACGCACCGCGCGCACTGTCCCGGTACATTGGAGGGGACACACTTGTGCTTGCGTCAGCCAAAATAGGTACGAGGCTGGGGATTACCTTTACTTTGCGACAAGCAGCGCACACTTTGGGACGACGTCCGATGTGGCTATCTGGTGGTGGCGAGCGGTTACGAGCTGTTCGTGGCATGATGTCGCTGTTGCTGTTGCAAGTGACAAGTGACAAGTTGGAGTCCCCAGATACGGCCATCTCGGCGTTGTGCCTGTCCTGTATTCGCCGAACGACCCGAAGATGACGTTTGAAGATCTGGCCAACTAGCGGCCATTCCGGCGATATCCACCTCCTGGCGGGGGTTTCGGCGCTCATGCTGCGCCTAATATAACCCATCCCCATGCATCTACTACCTCCCACCCCATCATGAGCAGCACACGTACTATTCTGGAGAGCCGTCCCAAGGTTACTGGTACGCGGACCAAGCATGCGGGCGACATTGGGAGTGTCTTTGCCCAGTTCTCGGGTGGTACCCTCCCGCCACACTTTGCTGGGCTGAAACGCGACCTCGTTCCGCCCGAGCGAGAGGCAGCGTTGGTTGCCAGCTGGCGCCGTCTCCTGACCCGCCTGGAATACGTGACGGCTGAGATTCAAGAAAAGGGATCCGACCTTATCCCCCAAGTGCAATTTGGCGATCTGGACAACTTGGCACCATGGGTCGAGGACGAGATTCGGGCCCGTGGCTCAGTCGTTGTCCGTGGCGTCACAAGCGAGGACTGGGACACACAGCTACGGTCTTATGTCTCTTCCAACCCCGTCACAGGGTTCCCAAAGGACGACCCGCAGGTGTTCGAGGTGTACTGGAGTCGGGCACAGGTTGGGGCACGCGCACATCCCCACGTCCTCAAGACCCAGCGCTGGGCGAACAGGCTGTACCACGCGCATGAGGGCGCCCATGTCGACCTCGATACACCAGTGTCGTATGCCGACCGTGCGCGTATCCGTCGACCAGGTGATACGAGCTTTGCTCTCGGACCCCACGCAGACGGTGGAAGCATTGAGCTATGGGAGTGAGTTTATTTGTATGTTTGCGCTCCGCTGACCGGCAGGGACAAGGGATACCGCGCTCTTTACGAGGCAATCTTCTCTGGCAAATGGGAGGATTACGACGCGTACGATGCGGGTCTACGCGATAACACAAACAGCAACCTACACGACGCCATCGCGCACTGTGGTGTGACGCGTACATGGCAAGGCTGGCTCGCCCTGTCCAACACGGGCGCAGGGCAAGGTACGCTCCAAGTGTACCCGGCCTTACGTGAGGCGACGGCGTATGTGGTTCTTCGGCCATTTTTCCGACCTCTTCTTCCTCCAGAGGTGTCGGGATACCTGTCTGCCGAAAACTGGGTGCTTGACCTCGAATCTGCCGCGTTCCCAGGTGCGACACTTGGCAAGACGCTCGAGCTTAGCGCTGCGACACACCCCCACCTCATGCTGGACAAGTGCATGGTGCCCATGCGAACTGTGCAGCCGGGAGACTACGTTCTCTGGCATTGTGAAGGGTTGCATGCTGTTGAAGAGCTGCAAGGCGGCGAGCGCGATAGTAGCGTGCTGTACATTGCGGCGTGTCCGCTCACTCAGCGCAACGCTGTTCACTTGAGGCAACAGCGCGACTGCCTCGAAAGGGGGGAGAGCGGGCCCGACTTTCCTGCCGGAGCCGGCGAGGGGGACTTTGTGGGTCGAGCAACCGCCAAAGATATCAACGGTGCCGAGGCGAGGCGTGCTATGGGCCTCGAGCCTTTCGATGCCGCTTGGGGAGGGACACAGGGGGTACGTGCGCTGCGGCGGGCTGCCAACCACGTCCTCTTCAGCCGTGTGTAGAACTATAGTGTACAAGTATATGTGGCCATGTATTCTTCATCTGAGCTGGGGTAAGAGCTGGGGTAAGAGCTGGGAAAAAGCAAAAAATACACCGTAAGGGAGTCGAACCCCTGCCGCGTCGATGGCAACGACGCATGATACCGTTTCACCAACGGTGTTGTGGTGTTTTCGATTTTGCACTGTATATAAAAGGGCGTTCGTTGTGCTAAAACACGCCAAGAGGCGCATTGAGCGTGTGTGACACCGCTGTTCACGCATGGTGCAGCCACTGTAGCTCTACAGCGGGATTCCCAAAGCTACACCGCGCCAGCATTCCAGATGCAGGGCAGCTGAGCCCGATGAGCGCTCACCCTGTATCGGCATGTTTCGCCAAGCTCGCCGGTTTTCTTGGCCATTCCTCCAGCTTTGGAATCGAATCGCCGGATGTACCGAAATCCAGATATCTCAAGCCACCGCCGAACCGCCCCACGTGATGCATCCTTCCCAACTGATGGTATATCCGAGTCTAGCCGTATTTCCGCACCTCCACCACGCGCTTCTAACTGCACCACCACTTGTTGCCGCATCGACAAGCACCATGCCCATGCCCATGCCCGCGCCCATTGCCGACGCAGACTACTGCCGCCGCCTGCCCAAAGTCGAGGTGATCCCACCATTTAATTCCGCTAATCCCAGCTCCACGCACACCTCAGCGGCAGCGTGACCCCTGCCGTCCTCCAACAGATCTGGGCCGACCTCCCCGACCACGAACGTGTATCCCTCCAACCACCTCTCGAAGCGCTCGCGGACCCAACTGGCGCACAGGGAATCAACACCTTCTTCGCCCACTTCAACACGTACATCTACCGTCTACTCTCGACACCCGAGTCGCTTGCGCGTGCGACGCGCGCCGTTCTAATTGGCTTTGCGGAAGACGGGGTAGTCTATCTCGAGCTGAGGACGACACCGCGCGCCCTTCCCAACGCGTCGCCTGATACCGGAGTCCGCGTGGTCCTGGACGTGATTGACGAGTGGAACCGGACCGAGAAGATGGTTGTCCGACTCATCCTCTCTGTGGATCAGGCCAAACACGGCCCAAAGGAAGCCGAGGCGATCGTAGACCTCGCCCTCAACCTAAGAGGCGAGGGCAAGCCTGTCGTAGGGCTAGACTTGTGTGGTGACCCAGCTGCAAGGGGGGATATCACAGCTCTCCGCCCAGCCTTTACGCGCGCACGCCAAGCAAGTCTCCCGTGCGTATTGCATTTTGCCGAGATTCCAGCTGCGTCGAGCGTGGCCGAGTTGAACGAACTATTGGATTGGAAACCCAGGCGGCTGGGACATGCGATCCACGTTCCTCCCGAAGTTGTGGAGCGGATCGAGCGTGAGAATGTCGGCGTCGAGATGTGCCTCTCGTGCAACGTCCTCGCTGGCATGCTCCCGGATACAGAGACGAGTCGGGGTATCGCAGACCATCATTTTGGCGAGTGGTGGGGACGCAGCGTGCCGATTTCTCTCGGGACCGACGATATTGGCGTGTTTGGGAGTATTAGCTCGGAGGAGCATGCGCACGCCGCGCGGCACTTTGGACTGGAGCGGCCTGACCTGCTCGAGCTTGGGCGGCGGGCCATGGCCGGTGCGTTGGACGAGACGCAGCGCCCGAGGATGGAGCAGTTGTTCCGGGAGTTTGCGGCCAACGAGGGCGTCGAATGCCCATGGCCATAGTTGATGGGTCGCTGGTGTAAACTACATCTTATGCATTGATGGTTGTATAGATCTACATGATTGTTCTATGATCGAGTTTGTCTTTTGTGTCGTTATGCTACTGAATGAAATTCAGCAAGAATGTACTAGTTGCCGTAGCAGCCGTCAGGCTTTGCGAGGGCGACCATGGCGAGTGCGACGAGCTTTATGCCGACGGCAATGACGGCGACGATCCACGACGCCGAGTACCTGTGCATGACGGCGCCAATGAACGAGCCCCCAATCATCATGATGACATAGTAGAAGCGGCGGTTGCGGCTGACTGCCTTGGGGTCGCTCCAACTTGAGAAGAGGTAGTGGTCGGCGACAAAGTCGACAAATGTCGATGTCATGGGCGCTGTCGGGAGTTCTTGACAACTGCTCTGGCGGGCCATGGCGACCTGTCCGCCGCTCATCAAGGCAAACAAGCTGAGGATGGCCCAGTCGTGGCGTGCACCGACGTGGGTGGCTGCCGGCCCGTGGGGAGAAAGGAGGATGGACGCGACGACGAGGAAGAGGGTTTGGACAGCTGTGGAGATCATGAGCCAGGTGCGCCGGCGCACACCGACAATGAAGCCGATCTGTCCAAAGACGAACGCGCCCAAGAGAAACGAGCCGAACGACACTGCCGTTCGGACAAGCAGTGTTGTCGATTGCGAGACCGTGCCGACTGCCGCAACAGTCAAGATGATGGCATTACCCGTCTGGTTACTTGCGAATGTCTTGAAATCGGTATAGGTAGTTGCGTCTAGGAGGCCTGTTGCGAGGGCCTGCATGAGGAGGGCGGGAACAAGTGCGCTCGTCTTGACACTCTCGTTGGCCCACATGTGCCATGTGCGAGCCACTTCCACGGCCTGGGCCTCGACGTCGAATTCGCTTTCGCCTTCAGTCTCCGTCTTGGGAATATATCGGAAGATGTGGTCGCGGCGGCGTTCGAGCATTGCCTTGCCTAATCCACGGAGATTCTCTGGTTTTGTGATTGAGGTGGTAGAGGTGTCGGATGAGGGTCGCTCACTGTCCTCTGGCACTGGTGACGTGCGGGGAACAAGCGACGACGGATCACGTTGCCTGAAATTAGGCGGGGTGGGTTGGGGTTGTGAGTGTGGCGAAGCGTCGGATGGTGATGAAGGTAGGGTGAGGGGTGGTGGAGACGCCAGGCGGCTGGGAGGAGAGTATAGGGAAGAGGGTGACATGGGTGGGCGCGAGTCCATTGGTGATGTCCGAGGCGACGTTGCTGACACTGAGGCTGCGCGCCGCGTACGTCCGCACTCGCATGTACATCCGCAGACGGGGCAGGATTCCGGTGCCCTCCCGCCTGGCGTGGCTGTCACGGATCGGCGGACCGAGGACTGTCGTCGTGGGCGGCCGGGTAACGAGACATGTGGGAAGAGGGGAATGTCGCGCGATGCGACGCTGGACACTGACGCCCGGCGCTCGGCCAGGACGTGCTCGCACGGCTCGGCCATGGTGGGGTGGGGTGGGGGAGGGGGGGGGGGGGGGGGGGGGGGGGTTGTGAGCGGAGGCGGGGGAGTGGGTGAGGAGCGCCGAGGTTGGAGTGGTGGTCGTCGGCGACGTCGTGGGTTTTGGCCGGTACTGGCTGACGTGATGTGAGTGAGTGTGGTAGTGAGCAACAAGAAAGTGATGAGGAAGAAACAGATGTCATCAAAGCTGTCTCGTTGCGTAGGCGCTACTAACGTCGGTGTTGCCAGAGGTAGGTTGTTACGGGAGCGCGCATTCCAAAGGTATTCTACCTATTCCAAACTGTGGTCCTTGTCTCCGAGTGGGGTGGGGCGGGTGAGGTACAGGCCCGGACTTGACGGGGTGGTATGGGTAGTATCCTTCGGCATGCTCCGACAAGATTGAGCGCTCTGCAAGTGCGCCGAGAGACTGGACACGGCTCCATGTCCAAGGCTGAAAGGGTTCTGCGCTCAAAAGGTTGATTTGGAGGCACATGATGGTCAAAGGGTTGTCTAAACGATACGAAGATTCACTGTTACACTACGAATATTCTGCTTGATATCCCGATTAAACTCCAATCAAAATTGGCCAACTTGAAATTCAACATTTGCCACCAATCGACCACGAGACGCCCAGACACTCAGTCCTGGGCCATCACCGACGTCATTCAACAATGCAATCATCTCTCTCTCTAGCGTACAAATGCAACCTAGTAGCGGCCCATGTCTTCAGGCCCCAGCATCTGGACCGTCGACGACGGTGCTGTGTTGAGTTGGCTACTGGGAATCGTTAGCTGGAGCATTTCGGTGGATCATCCTGGGCCGGCCACAAGCTTCGGCTTTGACCGCCGTGGCTAACACTCACACAGCGGCGCCCTTCTTCGTGAGCATCCAGCGCACAACCATCGGATCACGGCGCAGCGTCTCGTTGATGCGCTTCAACACGACCGGAGACGTGTCAAACGTCATCGAGAAGTGGCTGTGGTCAGCTATTCCATCCCCTGTTGGTTTGTTTGGAATTTAGTCGGTTACCCGGTTGTCATGGGTCTGCCTAACGTCGTTGGGAATAGATGTCACAGCACAGTCCCAATCCTAGCAACTGTGAATCCAAACCGCATTTATCCGTAGTCCGACTCGACCGAGCCTAGACTGTGGATGCTAGCCTCGGTCATGTCCAAAACACAGCCGACCTATTCTCCGCTCCAAATCCAGTCCTAGCCTCCCTCCCAGATCCTTGAACTCACTCTCCACGCTCGTGGAACTGCTGGTTCCGCTTCATGCGGTACGGAAGCGTCAGCCCCGCACCAAGGGCCCGCAGGTCGCGCACAACACCGCCGGTACCGTGCACCTGGGTTGCAACCGAGCGGATCAGCTGTCGCAGACCAGCCTGGGGTTAGCGCACGATGTTGGGAGAGGGAGAAATCCTGGATGTCTGCGAGAGGAGAAAACGCGCATAATCCTAGAGGAGAAGGCAGGAGTGAGGCAGGAATGACGGGTAACCGCGGCAAAGGCTGGGGCATGGCACGGATAGCGAGGAAGTGAGGCAGCAGGGAGCTCAGAGACGTCGACGGTGTTGGGATATCGAAGCGCTGCGTGGCCGCGCAATCGAGCTCTCAAAGGACACGCAACAGACGACGCAGTGCGATTCAAGCCGAGCTGAGCAGCAGCACGGCGCCGCAAGGCGTGGCCCCTCGCGCCGTCGCGCACCCGTGGATATCGCCCGGTATCGCCCAGTAATTGCACCAGTCCAACGTGTTGTTGGGCAGTCGCGAGTCTCCCATCCACTCCTGGCCGTCTTGTTTGTGCAGTCTGGCCGTCTTGTTTGCGCCGGTCTGGCCGCCTGGACAGTCGGTCGGTGCAGGCAGTACGCGCTGCGACCTTACCATGTCGTCGTCCATGTCCCTCTGCCGGTCCCCTCCGTGGCCTTGACTCCCTCCGCCTCCACTTTCCATGTCAACCTTCCCATGGTCCACCCTCCACCTCCCCTGGTCCCTCCTCGCGCTCCGCTCCCACTCATAGCGCATAGACTCACTGGCGATGTTGGGTTGTGGGAGGCGATGCAGAAAAGCTCGTACAGCGGCATGGTGTAGGTGTGGGTTACGATATCTTTCCACCTCTGAAACGCGAAGAGACGACAAGGCGAGGGCGATCTCTCCGACATCTTGGGAGAAAAGCCATTGAAAACATAAAATATATACCACGTGGAACACTCGGCACAGTCGTTAACAAGACGCTTAGACATTAATCCTAATGGGTTCATTAGCAACAGCCCTTCCTGCTGGATCGGTGCACGTGGCTTGCATCACTATACATTTCTATGCTAGAAGTCCTGCCAAGTCTGCCAAGTCGTGCCCTCATAGTCGTGACGTGCTGCTAATACTGGTGCCACCTCGAACCTCTCTACATGTATGGTTCGCGTCAGAAGACCTATGGGTGCCCAGGCGGATGGAAATCTTCGTGCGCGTCGTGGTACTCGTCGTCCGAGATGGTCGACGCAATCGACGCTCTGCGCGGATCGTTACTGGGAGCAGGGCTCAGAGCAGGGGCTGTCCCCACGGGCCCCGCCGCCCCCCCAGCTAGAGTAGCACCCGCACCCGCAGCAACCGGCGCCGCCGCAACAGGCGCAGCAGCAACAGGCGCCGCCACAACAGGCGCCACCGCAACAGGCGCCACAGCAACAGGCGCCGCAGAAACAGGCGCCACAGCAACAGGCGCCGCAGCAACAGGCGCCGCAGCACCCGAGGCTGCAGTCGCCAGTGTGGGAGCCGGAGCCTGTGCAACCGTCTCGCGCTGGGCAGGAACTGCCTCAGCCGGAGCCCCGGAGGACGGGCCCACCGGGAGAACCTCGACGGACAAGGCCGGTGTGCTGGTGGGCGGAGCGGAGCCGGCCGGAGGTGGCCCGGGTACGCGATCACCGAAGATGAAGTCGCGGACAAGTGCCTCCAATTCGTCCACGTTCTGCGGCAGCTTGTCAACGTCGAGCTTGGGCATAAACTTGTCACCGACTGGGACAAAGAAGCGAGGCGTGGGGGCTGGCTCGCCGCGCTCCGCTCGCCGTTGCCGCAGCTCACGCTGACGGTCCTCTACTGCCGACTTGGCTGTCTGCGCCGCGATCATGTCCGTCGTCTTGATCGCGTCGGTGAGCTTGGCCCACAGTCTACGTGTCAGCTTGGTCTAGCATCAAGGGACCGGTCGCTGCTGGTATGCACAACGTCATGGCTGCCAATCCGAGCACGGCGACCCTTCTCACCACACCACTTACCGCCTTGATTCATTCTCCTCCTGCATCGACTCGGGCAGCACAGCCTTGGCCACCGCGTTGGACTTGGACGCATCAAACAGGGTCGACTTCTTTCCTCCCTTTGGGCTATAGTCGATAGTGCCGCTCCACATGCCGTTGATCTCGCCTTCAGACTTGCCGTCCGGGCCCGTGACCTTGCCTGTGATGAGGTTGTATCCACCCGACACCCATCCCTGCTGTCAGCTGCACACCTGCGATCGAGACCCACCTTGGTCTTGAAGTCGACATCACAGTTGTAGCCTGTGATGTCGTTCCTGATCGTCGATAGGTCGCCGAGCTCGAGCAGCATTTTGCCGAACAGGATGCCACGAGCATAGGTGTTTGGCATCTGCGGTCAGTGTGCCTAGTAGCAGCGTCGCAATCCACTTGTCACCACTCACGGAAATGCAGTACTCGCCGTCCTCGGGGCGGTTGAGGAAGCGGATACGGTCTTCTCCCTCCATGATCGTCGCGGCAGAGTTTCCGAGAAATCGTGACTTGGGCTTGAGCTCACCCGTGACGAGGATGCCGTTCTTCGGCGACACGTAGAAGAAGGCGGAGATGGGCTCAAGTCAGCTTGCAACAAGTCAGCAGCTCACTGGGTGGTGCGAGACCTGCTCGGCGACATAGTATCCCTGGGATCCGTCGGGGTAGTAGTAGGTACAGCGGTAGAACTCGTTAAGGATAGGGTTGTAAGGCTTCTTGACGCTGCTCATCAGCGGCGCCAAGGACGAACGCGCGCATCACAACTCACCCGCGCGGCTTAATGTGCCACCCAGAGAGGTAGAAGGTCATGATACGCAAGAAGCGCACACGTGCGTCGGGTTCCTGTCCAGCACTAAGTGTCAGTGGCAAGTCCACCGGAGTTGAATCGGCAGACGTCGGTGTCGAGTCACCAGAAGTGGTGCCCACGTCAAGGTGGCTGAGTAATGCCAACATCGCGCTACATCGTCGCGCACTCCGTGGAACACGGAGCCCAGCCGTTGATCACCGCTACTTTGCAGCACCGTGTCTTCCCAAAATACGCACCCAAAGATGAGGTCCGGGTGTGAGAAGAAATCGGTGATGCGCTCGAGCAATGACCGAGGCTCGAGGACGAATGTGGGCAGCGCAATCTTGGTCAGGTCCATTCCTGGGCGCACTGGGATTAGCATGTCCAGTGGTAATGGCAAGGGCAAGTGCGAGTGCTAGGGCGAACGAGGCCTGGCCCACTACGCTCCGTGAGTGGGAGTGGGCCTCCACGAGCCAAAGCGATACACGACGCAGGTCGCGCCTGGAGAATCACGTCCGTGACATCTCTGCTCGCTCCGAGCCGAACGGATGGCACGACGCCGAGGGTGGTGGAGGAGGGTTTCGCGATCGGCATCATATCGTCATATCATATCATGTCGTGTCATGTCATGTCGGTCCCACCATCAAGGAGGGTCACGACGCGTCGGCGTTGCCCGGCTCGCCAACTAGTACCCACGTTGAGAGATGAGGGCCATGAGAATGTTGCCCTCGTCCTTGTCAAGAGTCGAGGTGTCGGCGTCGCTTCCGTCTTGGGCTGAGTCATCTGGAGGAGGAGGACCTTGGAGGCTGGTGCGGCGGCTCTTGGGCTTACTGCTGCCCAGGTTGAGGGCGTCGATGCCCTGGGAGAGGAGGCCCATGGTGTGGTGGGGATGGCAGAGGGAAGAGAAGGGAAGAGGAGGGAAGAGGGAGAGGAGTATGAGTGAGGTTGGGGTTGGGAATGAAGAGTAGAAGACAAGTGATTGTAGAAATGACGAGAGTGGGGTAAAGTGTGATGTAGAAGTGTATGGGAGGGCAAGGGGAGGAAGGGGAGGAAGGTGGAGTGGAGTGGATTGATCAGTGCCGTGTGGTGGGTTAATTTGGGTGTGACGACCTGAAATCACCTTGCTTAACTCGCCTTTGACTAACAAGTGACGTCCTCTTGGTCCACAAAATCCACAATCCTCCATCCTCCATCACATTACATGACAACCAACATGTCAATGATTTTGTTTCTCTACAAGCACGTCTTTTGACAGAATGAAAGTATAACAAAAATGGAATACGTCGCCAGTCGCCAGAAGATGCAAACACCGATACCTGATCGTTTAATCCTGTAGAGCTGTAGAGATGGATTAAACGCGCCAGTCGGAAAAACTTGCCACCCAGGTAAAGCAGGTAAAGATAGGGCCATAGACGTCATTTCAAGGAATCCACGTGCGTCATTCAGGTCAGATTCAACAATCCAACATTCTTTTACAATTCCATTCCATTCCTTTCCTCTATAAAGACAGGACACTCAAGCAAATAAATCTATCCCCATCCCGCATCACTCGCCGTGCTCCGGAACGAGCTCGAAGACGACATGTGACCTCCCCTTGGAGTGTCCTCACCCCGTGACAACGACAAAGGAAGTACCGCCTCATCATGCACCGTCTTCTGAAGGTATACCTCGTCACCCTAATGTTAGCAATCGCATGGCAAAACCTAGATCAACTCACCTCAAGTGGCGTTGTTGAAAACGTGAGGCCCTTGTCAAAGTGCTTTGAAAGACACTTCTCGGCCAGAGCCCAATCGACGTGCATCGTCAGCTTCTTGCGAGGCTGTACCGTGAGAGAGTGGCGCTGGCGTTAGTATGAGGCTAGATTGCCTGTAGAGGCATGGCGACTCACAGCATCGACATTGCTGTCCAGCACCGCAGGCGAATGAGCGCCCTCGCTGATTGACAACCGGATCGAAAAGTCCTTGACCGACTGCCCATTCCGTGGCGTGCTCTTCTCCCATAACTCAATCGTGACGTGCGAGCAGTAGTCGAGCTCGGGAATGCGCACATTTGTAAACGGCAGCCCGCTTGCAAGCAGGAGGTGCACAAAGGTTGTAATGTGGCTCTCCTTGGTAAAGTAAAAGCAAGCCAAGCTCTTGCCCGTCGTCTTGGCTTCCTCGAGGTCACCCCACACCTTGCGTAGCAGCGGAAGAGATGTCAGTACACCAATCTCCTCCTTCTCTTCGGCGTCAAAGCCGTACTCTTGCGGCGACACCAGGTCGAAGAGCACTTTGGCATGCGCATAGAGCTCATGCAGTCTCCGATCTTGATGCTCGGCACCAGCGCGCGACGACAGGCCCTTGCCCTTGGGGTCGAACACCGCAAACAAAAAGTTGCGGTTGTGCAGCGAGTCGTACTTGATCTGTCGTCAGCTTTGCCAAACTTGTCAAAGCTCACAGAGTCGTACAGCTCGGACACGCGGGACGGGTCAAACTTCTCCTGCTTGACACCGACCCAGTCGTCAAAGATCTTCTCCCAACGCTCGCGGAACAACCACGGCGAGTCGCCCGAACACCAGCGCTGCTGAGGGATCTTCTCGACGTTACCGTTCTCATAATTGGCCCGCATGATCGCGCGGAGTTCGGTCAGCTGCGCAATGACCTCCTTGACGACCTCGACGGGCTCCTTCATGCCCTTGGGCCACGCAAGGTCGGAACGCTTCTCCGTCTCCCCAGAGCGTAAGAGCATCTTGAGCTTCTTTTTTGCGGCGTTCATCATCTCCTTGCCCGCATTGTTGTCGTCGAGCAGGTCGCGGCGCTGTACAAGGTGTGAAATAACAGGGCCCGTGGGTTCAGGAACCACAGCGCCCGTGCGCGAGGTCACGTTCGTTGTCACCGAGCCTCCCTCGACGCCAAGAAGGGCGTGCGCAAAGACCTGGGCCGTGTTCTACTTGTTAGCCACCTCTTTCAGAGGACAACGCACGATGACACGGCGCTCGGACGACGTGTAGATCTTGACATTGTTGAGTACGTCCTTGTCTGGTTGTCAGTGGCAGGAGAGCGTGGTGCCGCACTCATGATCATAATGTCCTGGAACGTCAGTGGCGTGTCACAGCGTCACAAAACCCACCTTCTTGAACTGGTCACCGAGGTCGCGTGCCTGGTACCGCGCGGCATGGGTACTCTCTCCACCCCACTTGACGACGAGCTGCATCTTCTCCAGGCCCTCGGGGATGCCGTAGTGTTGCGTGTTACCGCTGAGCACTGCCAACATCTGAGGCGTGGCAGGGACTGGTTCACCAGGCGCGACGGCGGGTGGCGTCGCAGGGGGGAGAGTGGACAGCGCAGACTGACCAGCGGGAACATTACCCATGCTGCCACGCTTGAGCCAGTCGTCGACTCGCTTGTTGCGTTCAGTCTCGTCGAGACCCTCGTCGTCAGAGCCACCGTCCTTGTCCTTCTTCTCCTTCTTCTCCTTCTTCTCCTTGCCGTCGGCGCCCTTCTTCTTGGCAAACGACGGCTTGAGCTGCGCCTTGGTGCCGGGCATGGACATCTTCTTGTTAAGGGCCTCCTTGAGCGCCTCGAGCTTGGTGATGATCTCGGGTGCAATGCCGGGGACCTTTGCCGCCTCATCAGCCGCGAGCAGGATGTAGTTGAGCTGGCGCGGGTCACGGAGGATGATCTCCTCACGGTGGCCACGCAACAGTGCGAGGAACGGCTGGGCCCACGGCTCATGCGCGGGGAAAGTGAACTGTCGTGAGCGGAAACCGATTCATCAACTCACCTTGATTTTCATCTTGGGTGTACGGTCCGCGTGGCGGAGGACAGTGACAGTCGCCCGTAGGGTGCTGGTCGACGCCTCCGCTGGCGGTGGCATGAGCGCGTTGTCTGGCTTGGCGGCCGCGATCTCTGCGAGCTTGCGCTCGCGAGCCTTGTCGCAGACGTCTGAGAGAATCTCGGCAGCCTTGTCATAGTACGCCTGGTTACCCTTGACAAACGACCAGCCGTTGACGTCAATGACCATGCTGCGCGAGCCACAGCGGAGAAGGTCAAAGCCGCACACACGCTGCCCGAACGCCTCGACAATGTCGCGGGCGAACTGATCCTCTGACTCTGAGAGCTTGGTGATGAAGCGTGTCTCCTTGCCGTCGGCGTTGCGCTGGACCAATCCATCTACAACCGGCGACTTGCGCGTCTCGGCGTGGGCAAAGTGCGGGCCCACAGTGTACACCTTGACGTCCTCGGCGTTGTCGACGTTGATAAACTCCTCGTAAATGTACGAGCCTACCGTGCGAGGGTGGTACAGTTCGGGGTCGTACTCGCTCGACTTGTTGCCGACCTGACGTCAGAAACTTTATGACGTCGTTCTTGCTCTGTCTCTTGCTCACCTTGCGGAATAATCTGCGCCCACCACCGCCCCTGTAGTAGATGTAGACATTGTGGTCCTCGCCGTTGACCGGCTTCTCGACAAAGGGCTTCTCAATGACATGGCCGTCGACGATGATGGCGTCACCGTCGGCGCGGAGGAGGACCTCACGAGCGCGCGGCACGTCTTCCTTGGTGCGCTTTGCCTTCCAGCGGTCGGGTACGACGAGAGGGTCCCACGAGTCCTCGTCCTTGGCCTTCTGGCCGGGCAGGATGAGGCCAAGGTCTCGCCGTGCCCTTTGGCGGAGGAAGCGGGGCACGCGAGGCCCGCCGTCGCGGTTGATCTCGGCGCGGTTGGGGGTTGGCACGCCGATATGATCGAGGATAGCCAACACGATACGTCGGTCCCAAAGGAGGCTTTGCATTGCAAGCGAGTTAATACTGATTGGTGGGGTGCGCGTAGCGATCTGGGTATAAGCCAGAGCCTTTGGCAGTGGAAAGTCGGTAGAAAAAAACGAAATCAAAACGTCGCATTGGGGCCAACGCTCAATGTCTGTGGTGAGTCATTTATAAAACGGGGGAGGGATAGGGAAAGGGAAAATGATGGCGGCGTCGCCGTCGGTAGCTTCGGCAGCTTTGACGTTGGTGCCGGCCATCATATCATACTGCGCACGGACACGGACGGTCTCACCTTCATCAAGAATTACGACGTCGCCAAAGATCTTGACCTCGACGCCGCCACCTTGGATCTGGTTGAGGCGGGTGAGGATCTCACGCATTGCCTTGGAGCGGGCCTTGACGTCCATGGCACACACTCCAAGCACAACTGGCGGCTCGCGGATGACAGGCGGAGTGTGGGTCAAGGTGCGCAGGATACCGAGGCCGGGCTTGGACGGAGAATTGGGCCGGGATGCGGTGGGCGTGCGCCCCGGCGCAGCGGGAGAGCGGGGAGCAGACATGAATGCTACTCGTGGGTAGAGTGCAAAGAGAGCAGCAGAGGATGGAGAAGGGGGAGGAAGAGGAAGAAGAGGAGGAGGAGGAGGAAGGAGTTGTTGACACCGTTCAGAGGTAGTAATAGTAGTAGTAACCCTTTCCCTTTGACTTGGTGAAATGGCTTTGGCAGGGGTACAGTCATGGTGTGATTGTCGTCGGGGCCCCAACCCATTTCTTGCATTGTGTGGTTTTGTCCATGTCATGACGAAGAAGATGTTGATGTTACAACATTCTCATTCTCATCCCCATTCCATCATGGTCGACACTGACGCATTGAGGGCGGCGCTCGAGACTGCAACAAACGACCTGGGGGCTGAGCGGAGCGTGCGTTCCCCCGCCTTTGCGCGAATCAACGACGCGGCACGCTACGTCGCAACCCACCTGCACGAGCGGTATGTAAACTTGCAACACGGGCACGGACGGCAAATTTACTTTACGCCATACTGATTCTAGAGAGGAAATTGAAGCAGCCCTCCCAGTGTGGAAGCTGTGCGCGGGGTTGTGGCCTCTCCTTGCCGACGCGCTCAACCCATCTGTCGACAATGGGCCGGTGGAACTGGCAACGGCGCTGGCCAAGTTGGAGCGCAACATGCTGGCAGGGAGCGTGAGCGCACAGGTGGACGCCTTGTGAGCTTACCCAGCCTTGTGAAAGCTGACATGTCAGGCCGAGTGAGCCGGATATCCGCAGGCTCATCTTCAACGTGACGACGTTTGGGCGTATCGAGGACCCCGAGTGTGAGTGGTGCAGCTCTTTTGGATTGGATTCATCAGAGCTAATCGCAGTTGCCGAGCTCCAAGGTGTCCTCTCCCAGCTGCTCTGCAATCTCGTATCGTCTCGTGGAGGAGCGGAAAGTGAGGCGCTGGCCGACAGCGTACTGGACACTTGGCTGAGTGGGCGGCGGGAAGACGACGTCCTCATCCGCCTGCTGGACAGCGGGGACGTGCGCGCCAACACGGGCGTGCTCCGACTGCTGATCAACCTCGCGACGCCAGCAAGGCAGTGAGTGTTCCTACCTTTCAAGCTCTTCTTACTAACCCCAGACCCCGTCTTGTCAAACCTCCGGCGCTGCAATGGCTCGCGCGCATCTTGAACCGACTCGACAGTTGGCATGGTGACTCTGAAGCGCTCTTCGACCTCGCCGTGATGCTCTTCGCCACCTTCTTCACGTCCGGTCATCAGGCCGACCTCTACTCGGCTCTCGCAGTCACGGAAGAGACTGTGACGCCATCGCAAGTAACACTGCTCAAGCTCCTCGACGCCTACCTCACCCGTCCACATGTCAACCCATCCCCCTCCCCCAGCTTGTTTGTCATCCAGGCGTGGCGCGACACCGCAGCTTACGCAGCGGCAAGCATGCGGTCAGGCAAGGATGATGCTCGCCTACCCTCCGTCCTGGCTGCGCTCGTACTGTGCACCGAGATCCTCAGCACGGTTGTCCTCGCCGTACAGACACGGACCGACAAGAAGGAGGCAGAGGGCGGGGAAGAGGCCATGGTTGCGAGCATGAAAGGCCGCTCTGGTCCCAGCATCATCCCCCAACTCGTCGACGTCCTCGCAGCAACGCACGCGTTCCTCCCGCGCATCAAGCCAACGCCCACAACGGCGGAGGAAAATGCCACTGCCGCTGTGGGCCAAATGAGCCAGCGTGAGATTGAGCACGCCTTTGCCAACGTCAAGCGCGACCTTGTACGTCTGCTCGCTGTGCTGGCATACAACGACACTGCTGTAGGCGACGACGTGCGCGCGGCCGGAGGAGTTCAACTCGTTCTGGGACTTTGCGAGACGGACGAGCGTAACGCCTACCTCCGCGAACACGCCCTCTTCGCTGTTCGCAACCTCATGACGGGGAACCCAGCGAATCAGGCTATCATTGCCAAGATGGAGCCGCTCGGCTTGGTTGGCGAGGACGGCGTGCTCGGCCCACTGCCCGACAAGCTGAAGAAGAGTGATGCGGCCGCAAAGATGGCGGGTCGGGGAGAATAGAGGATATGAGGACAAGGATGCCCACGGGCAGTGCTGAGGCTGCCAATGGGCAACGAGGCTCCTCTGCGGGAATGAGTACAAGCAGAGGTTAATACTCCTCTCTGGGGAATCCTAATCATACATGTATACTATGAACACTCTAAAGCTGGGCAACAGACGGCTGCGGGGGCGGTGGTTGAGCACCGTCTCCAGTGGGCGCTGGCGCCGCTGAATCGGCCTTGAGCTCAGCCACAGCAGCCGCTTCAGCCTCCGGCGCAAGACGCGTCGCCTGCTCGGCCGTATTGGGTGCGAGGGCGGTGCGGACGGCCTCGACCTCGCCGGGAGTGACGGCCTTGGGCTCGGAGCGAGCGCGTGCGAGCAACCGCTCCACCTCGGCAAGCTGCTTCTGCACGGAAAGACGGTCGCGGAAGAGGCGCTGACGGTCGAGCTCGAGCTTGCGTTTCTCGTCCTCGAGCACGTCCTCGAGCTTCTCGAACAGGGCGAGTTTGAGCTCGACCTTGCGCGCCTGCGCCGCCACGAGGCGGGACACGAGAGCGTTCAGGCGTCCCTCCTCGTGGCTCGCGAGGGTCGAGGCCTTGGCCGCCGCAGCACCGAGGGCCACACTCGCAGCGCGTTCCAGTGAGCTCTTGGACAGCGCATCGCCGTCCTTGTCCGCTGCCTCAGCCTCAGCTGCCTCGGCCGTAGCATCCTTCTCGGGCGACTTGGACTTGGACCCTTCCTCAGCAGCGGCAGGGGTGCCCTCGCCAGCTTCAGGCTTGACGTCCTCCGACTTTGCGCGCTTCTCGCCCTCCTTGTCCTTGTCCTCGTCCTTGCGCTTACGCTTGAGGCTCTGTGCGAGCTCGCCAAGCGCGCTCTGCGCGGCGGCGGCGGCGACTGCAGGTCCAACCGCGCTGGCCAGGAAGGTTACCACACTCATGACAGGGTTTTCGGCGCCCTCGAACGGCATACCGTTCATGCCTGCTTGGTAGCGGAGCGGGCCCAGCTGCGCTGCAGGGTCGGCGGACAGGTAGTTGTCTTCAATGGGGAGCTGGAGGAACTTGGCAATGCACTGCTCTTTGCTCCGGGTCACGACGTGGTCGGCGACGGCCTTCCAGTCGTCGTCGTACATCTCAACACCCTCGAGGAGGAGGAGCGTCTCCTGGTCGGTCCACTCGGGACCGGCGCCGCTCGCACCGTGCTTGAACACCTCGTCGTCGAGACGCACAAAGTCGCCCGAGAACATGGTGCTCGGGAAGCGCCCACTCACGTAACAGCTCGGGCACACAGTGTATTCGCCGTCCTTGAGGCTGTGGTAGCGCGTGCGCGTGCAGTCTGTGCCGCATGTCTCGCAGGCGTAGCTCTTGGGCTGGGGCTGGGCCACACCGTTGCTCTGCTCAACAGCGGCCTTGGCAGCCTTCTCCTCGGTCGTCGCCTTGGTCGTCTTGGCCGTGCTCTGGTAAATGACCTTGCGGAGGTCAAGGTTAGTGGGGTGGGGCTTGACGCCGTTGACAGGGCCAAGCGCGCCAGTCCCAGGCTTGCTCCCGGGGTGCAGGTTGCTAAGACCCTTGGGTGTGTCGACCGTGACGCGGAAGTGACCGGTAAATGGCGGACCAAGGGGCGCGGGGCGCGTGTCTGGGTCGACCTGGTAGTTGATGAGACCCCACTGCTCGAGGAAGCCGTGGACGCGCATGATTGCTCCGACATCACCGGCGAGGTTGCGGCGGCACGCAGTCACAGTTAGGTACTCGCCAGAGTTGAGGCGGTACGTGTTGATCATGAAATCGCGATAATCCTTGTAGATGGCGGGCGTCTTTGAGCGATTGCGCTTACTAAAGAACTCGGGAAGCGACCTGCGTTCGATGGGGTGGATGGTTGACAGCGAGAACCACGACGAGTACGAAGGCACGACGAGCGGGTGCGTCTGGCTCGCGAGATACGTCGTCGCAAGTGCGTGCAGGTCGTTCGAGTTCATCCGCGCGTCGCCTGCGCCGACTGGCGTCGCGCCGTCTGCTGGAGGGTCGACGCTGGGCGACGCACCTGCAAGTACCACCGCGGACTGGTTGACGCCAGACGACTCTGAAAGAGTTAGTACTATGCAATGCAAGTCAACTCACCTCCGCCGTTGGTGTCAACGTCCATCGCGTCCGAGTTGCTGATGTTGGCCGTGTCACCGCCAAAGAAGGGTTCGCGCTCCCGCTCCTTGCCGGGGGCGGTTGCAAGGTCGTGTGCGGTGACATCTCCAGAGAGAGCATCGGCTGTAGTATCACCTTGAGGGACTTTGAAAGAGATTTTTGGTGTTGACATGATGTATGTCAAGTGGATGGAAGATGGAGTTTAGTGCGGGGTATAGAAGGAAGCCCAACAATGTCACCTTGTTACTCTGAATCCAGCCAGAACAACACAAGCATCAACCTAACACCACCACCCCAAGCTATGTGGGTGGACTCATTAGAAAGACTGTTTGATCCCGCAGATCTCCACGTGCCTACACTAGACTTTTGATTCAAACCTAATCACAGTTACATTTAGGCGCGCTAAAGAGTCTCTCCATCTACCCATCTTTCAAAACAACGTTGGATAGCATTGTGGATGCATGATACGACGAGGGCGAGTAGTATACAACAGTGACAATACTGGAGCCACGCGCAAGGACGTGCCAGCTTGCCAGGGTATAAAGCATCCCGAGGTCAGGATATGCACACGACCTGAACCCAAGAGCCAAGAGGGGAGGGAGGCCAACATGACGCGCTACGCGTTATATAGTTTTAATTGAATGGGGCTGGGGCTGGATTATATACACGAAGTAACCGGTCTATGTGTAAGTTTGTATTCAAACATGATAAACTCACTGTGGCCAACCTTGTTCTTGTACAGGAAATTAACAATCGTCTCCCCTTCGCGATTCTGGCCCCCACCAAGGCCCTTGGCCCAGTGCTGGTTGGCCTTTTCTGCCAGCACCGCATGAGCTGCATGAACGTCCGCCAGAGTCATGATGCCTCTCTTGATCGCAGGGTTCGGGGCTGGGGATGAGCTGGTTGCTTGGCGGAGAGGGGCAGTCTTGCTGCGCGTCGTGGGGACCGCGATCCCATCCTCTGCAATCTCCCCATCAACTTCCACGGGTTTGGACTCGGACTCGGCCTCTGGCTCAGCCTCGGGCTGCTTCTCCTTTGGCTCTGGGTTAATGGGTACGAGGGGGGGAGGCGGCGGGATCGTGTACAACGCGGCCATCGTTGCTGTCTGTTAGCGTCGTAGGGAGAGGAGGATACGTACGTGGCGTGCATGGCTGCTCGCTCCAAGGCGACACGTCCCAGTGTGGGAGGAGATCGTGTGCCTCGAGGTAGGCGTAGAGTGTTTCCGTGGGTAAGTCGAGAAAGTTGATCTGGTGTATCAGCACATGATCACAAGGCCTGACATTGAGGTTCGGTGAGAGTAGAGTGATCGGGGACACCCTCGTCCTCGTCCTCGTCCTCGTCCTCTACCCTCCAGCTCACCTTTGTCTTGACGTCTGCAGGTTCGCTCCACTCCTCCTCGCGTCCCTTGACCATCCCGACACCAAAGTTGACAGGCTTGCGCGTGTTCCCTTCAGCACCACTGTCTGGCGCAGGCGTTCCCGTCCCATCCCCCTTGCGCCGCTTGTTGCGCGGCGCAGAAGGGCCAGTCGAGCCGCGGCCGCGCTTCCCAGCAACAGATGGGGTGGGAGAGGGAGCGTCTTGTGGAGGCATGGATGGTTATGGTTAGTTGTTGGGTGAACAAGATGGTGGTGGGCGGGAGAATGAGTTGCAACCTTGGGTGGAGACACAGAGTGGAGGGGTGAAGGCACGGAAGCATTTTCCAATGTTTTGGCAATCACTTGTATGGTCCTCCCTATTAACCTCACGTGGTTTGATCTCTAGTTGCCACCCAGAAATATTGAAATCTCACGTACTACCACAAATACCACAAATACATCCAAGATGGTTAGCCATGCCATCGATATAGAGAGCTGACAGCAGGGAAAGGCCAAGACGACGCGCAAGTTTGCTGCTGTCAAGCGGATGCTCAAGCCGAGCGACCCGCGCCTGTGAGCTATGGACGCTATGGACCTGGCCCATTGAGCTGACAGAGCAGGAAGGAGAACGTCGAAAAGTCGGCCAAGAAGGCGGCCAAGGAGGCCGCCGCCGCCGAGAAGCGCCAAGTGTGCGTTCTAGCTGATCACCCGTCGCTTAACTAACATCAGAACCCAGGTGTCGTCGTCGCTGTTCCTGTCGCACAACACCGACCTCGGGCCGCCATACCGCATCCTCGTCGACACCAACTTTATCAACTTTAGCATCCAAAACAAGATTGAGCTGGTGCAGGGCATGATGGACTGCCTGATGGCCAAGTGTGAGTCTTGGTTTGTGGCAAGGGAAGAGAAAGGGAGGAGAGGGAAGGGAGGGGAGGGCTGCAATAGGGTGACATTAGCTGACCACAGGCATCCCGACCATCACCGACTGCGTCCTTGCCGAGCTGGAGAAGCTGGGACCAAAGTACCGTCTGGCTCTCAAGATTGCAAAGGACCCGCGCTTCGACAGGCTCCACTGCGACCGTGAGCTAGGGATTGACGTTGTTGAGCTGACCGCAGACTCTGGGACGTACGCGGACGACTGCCTCGTTCAGCGCGTGACGGCGCACAAGTGTTATATTGTGGCTACTGTGAGTGGCGAGTGGATTGAGCTACCTGGCGTAAACGCGTATCCCGGGGGGGGGGGGGGGGGCTTTCGAGTGGTTGTTTCTTAGCTGCGCGTCCGTGGACGCGCTTTGGAGAAACCTGGCGTGGCAGCTGTCAAACCCGTGTCCATCAGCTGCCAAGGCCCGTTTCCCATAGCAGGACTCCACCGCAAGAACTGAAGATCCCTATGCCTCTTACAATGGCCAGCTTATTGTGTCTATCATTCACAGCTGACACCAGTGCGACCGCGACCTCCGCCGACGGATACGCAAAGTCCCCGGTGTGCCGCTCATGTACGTCGTCCGGCACAAGTACCAGATTGAGCGTCTGCCGGACGGTGGCGCTTCGTTTGTGTAGAGCTCGCCATCACCGTTGGGCAGCGAACGGGCTCGAGGCTATAGGGACAGAGATAGAGATATACCTTACATTTGCATGCATGTATCAGCTACGCTACAGGGCAGTCACAGTCTATGGTTTTCTACAAGAATCGGTTGATACAAGTGTGGTGGAGTCTACTCTCCAGCGAGGAGCTCGGTGATGAAAGGCCTCTTCTCGAGCATCCGCCCGCCGAGGACGCTTCGCCTTTCCTTGTCCGTCGTTTCGTCCGGTACCTCGCCGCCATGCAGACTGGCAGAAGGGGGCAAACGGAGCATCCATCCGCGCGAGTCCATCAATTTCAAGAAATCGGCCATGAGCCGATCACCTGCCAAGGTGCTAGAACTTCCGAAGACGACAAGCTTGGCCTTGGCACGCGTAAAGCTCACGTTAATGCGGCGCCAATCGCGCAGTAGCTCCCCGATGGATCCCGTGTCGTTGGAGCGAACGAGGGAGACGAGGATGACGGCTTTGTCACGGCCCTGCGACTTGTCGGCTGTCAGGACTTCGATGTCGGTCAGGCTGACGCTGTTAAGGCTGGGGTTGGGATTGGAGTTGGGATTGGCCTTGGGAATGGTGTGCAGGACCCTCTGGATGAGTTTAATCTGTTGGCGGTACGGCGTGATGACTGCAATGTCGGACGGAGATGTACCGGAGGCAACTAGAGCGTGGGCGAGAGTGGCGATGAGCGCTGCTTCGGTTGGGTTCTGGACTAGGTCGCCGGCACGTGTCTCTTTGGCTGGGAGGGTGTCCGTGTCAACGAAGACTGCCTTACGTTCCTCCCGCATCAGGTCCTGGACCCAGCAGGTGCTGTCGCATGTCCCGCCGAGAGACTCGCAACTCTGCTGGTCGGAAAGTACAAGAGACTGGTTAGCAACGGCGTCCGAGCCGCAGCGTAGCCGTTCCTCATAGATTAGCGCGTTGGAGACCGTCATAATGTCCGCGTTCATGCGGTACTGCGCGGCAAGTGGGGCGACGGCGGCGGGATGCGCGTCGCTCAACCGACGGAAGAGGGAGATGTCGAGACCGCCAGCGCGGGCTTCAGGTTTACGGACCTGCTGTCAGCTGCTGTTGAAATGGCAGGCTCACGATGGGAGGGAGCTGAAAGTGGTCGCCGACCAGGACGAAGGCATCGGCACACCGCAAAGGACCAAGACACGTAGGCAGCGTGATCTGGCTCGCCTCGTCGACGATACAGTAGTCGAAACGGCGGCGTTTGAAGACCGGGTGCTCGATCGACAGGCAGGTGGCAGCGACAACTGGCGGGGACATGAGGCGGGCCTCAAACTCGTCGAGGGTCGCGGCGGGCCCAAGTGCCTCGAGTGTCAGATGACGCACGGCGGGGTGGACCTGGTGTTAGTTGGCTCACATCAACGTAGTTACCTTCTCAACGTTGCCAAGGCGGAGTACACCAAAGTCAGCACCGATAAGCTTGGAGACGATTGTGTCGACAGCAGAGTGGGTATAGCTCGTCAACAACACACTCTGCCCACGCGCGACGATTGCGCGGATGATTTCGGCGACAGTGGTCGTCTTGCCCGTGCCGGGCATACCGAGCACCAGCGCGTAATCCTTGGCTGTGAGAACCTTGGCCATGGCGCCGCGCTGGTCCTCGTTGAGGTGAGGCGGGATCTCGTGAGGCTTCGGCGCCCGCGTACTGTCGAACCGCGGAGTACCCAGGTCAACAACGAGGGAACGTCGGCGTGAGTCACCCTCCTTAACGAAGAGCTGAGCGAGGTTACCTCGCATGCGCGTCATGCCCGAGCTCAGCTCGTCCTTGTCGATCCGGAAGATGGGAGCGGCAGTGGAGCGTACGCGTTTGAGTTTGGTTTGCACGTCGAGCTTGTTCTGGACGGTGATGGTCACGCTCTCCGCGCTGAGAGAGGTGACGAACCCACGTGCGAGGTAGAGGAGGTCTGGCTCGAGGGAGAGACATACGGGGTCGCTCCGCGCGATGTGACCCGAGAGGAGGGATCCTGCCTGCGGATCCACGCGCCTGAAGGTGTACGCCCAGTGATTGATCTTGCTGAGCGCAGAGCCCTCGTTCTCCTCCTTTGCTATCACCATGTCGGCAAAACAGCGTCCCTTAGCTTGGCGCACATGTGCCCCCATCGTCCACAGTTGAGCGCGCAGACGCACAGTATCCTGCTCCTCAAGTGTGAGGAGACGCTCCCAGTGCCTGAAGAACTCGGCGTGCTCGTCGGTAAGATGAGCCGTCTTGTCTTCATAAATGTCGCCGATGGGATCGTCCTCGATCGGGGGGACTTTGTCGTTCGCTCGCCGGTAGAGCATGCATACTTCTGACGCAAAGCAGTTCTTGCATTCCCGCTGGTTGTCGACAGTGCGCGGGAGGAAGGGCTCGTCGGCGCTCTGTCTCCCACGTACCATCCACTCGGCGAGCTCGTTGCGCGTCTGGACAAGTGCGCGAACCTCATTGGCACGTGCCTCGACTAGCACAATCAAGTCGCGCTGCGAATAGTACAGTAGCCCAGCCGGGACGGGGAGGCCTGGGGTGAGCGACGAGGTTCCTCTAGGACGATCACACCTCTCACGCACCATACCGGTCCTCCATGAGGAGGGTGTACAGTAGCGTCTGCGCGCGGTGCTGTACGCCGCCGATTGACCGCCCCGTCTTGATCTCCATAGGTGCGACGACCTCCTGGCTCTGTCCGTCGCGTTCGAAGATGGCCTGCACGCTCGCATCGACCTTGCCCTTGAGTCCCCACTTCGGGCTCCAGATGTCCTCTTCGACGTCGTGTAGGCCGTTAATGGCAACAGTGCCCACGCTCTCATCACGCGCAGTCACAACGTTGCCTTCCGCCTGGCGTCAGCTAACTGCAAACAACCTAGCTCACTTTCGGCGAGGCCCCGACCCAGCGTCGTCCAAACGAGGCGAATGCGTCCTCCGCACGTCGACCAAGATCTTCAGCCACACTTCCGGGATCGAGCCCGGCACCCCACACCTCGAGGCGGCGTCCGTCCGTGGCTAAATCCGTTGTAACTCGCCGGCGAGTCGCAGCGGGGTCAAACGTGCCCTCGCGCAGGCTCTCCTGAAGTAACCCGTGGAGGATAGTGCCGTACACAATGGGTTTTGAGACCGGCTCGGGGAGGCGCACAAGTTGATTCAGCAGTGGTCGACGAGTGCACGGCATGGCATTCGCTATGCTCGTCATCGTGACGAGGATGTCGGGATGGGCGACGAGATACGAGCTCGTGTCCTTGAACGTGATTGCGATAGGCCCATTACCGGCCAGGTGTGGCGATATGACGTTGACGATATCACCCAGACGCAGGCGGAGGTCCGCCCATCGCTCTGTGAGCTGTACAAGGCGGCGGCCGGAGGGCGTGCCCACGACAAGGGTCTTGCCATACCCCTCGCCCTCATCGAACTCGTCCTCGGGCATGTCGTCGAGTATGCCCGCATGCACGCTCTCGACTGTGCAGCGGACCCAAGGTGTTGGTGCGTACCCGGCAGGGAGAGCGGGTACGTCGGGGTTTGCTATTGGATATTTCTGCCAGTCAGTCAGTGGGAGAGGGGGAGTACTCACGATCGGCTCCTTGAACATTGAGTCATCCAAGCTCGCAAGCGCGTCGAGGTCCCAGTCACCATCATAATCATCGTTACTCCCTTGAATGGCCTCAAGCAGATCCGGAAGAACGCGAGGTGATGTTGGCGCTTCAACAACAAGGCTCGTGGAGTGGGGGACCTTACAACTGGGAGATAGAGAGGGGAGCCAGGCAGGTTCGGCCTTGACACCATTGTACTTGGGCCTCAAGGCCGTCGATGGCGACGACAACGCATTGGGTCGTAGCGTCGCGAGTGGTGGACGCGACGCGTCGGGCTTCGCGGGGCTCGTGGGTGGTCGGAAGTATGGAGTTGACCGGGTTTTGGGTGCGAAGAGCTTGGAGTGCTTGCCTGGCGACTTGATTGGGGACTTGGCTGGCGACTTGACTGGTGAGAGGGGAGCAGGCCGCTTTACCAGCGTCACCTGTGGCCGGGTCGACTTTAATGGTGTCGCTTGAGATGAGCGAGGAGTAAGATTTACAGGCCGTAACGGCGTCTTCTTTGGCGAGGGTTGGCTGGGCGGGTCATCAAAGGCGCTGGCATCAATGCCGGCCAGGAGCTCGGCCATGAACGTATCCTCTGCCGCGCTGTTGAGGCGTTGCCGCTTGGCGCTCCGTTCTGCGAGGACCATCTTCAAGATTCAAGAGGTGCAGAAGCAGAAGGGGGAGTGGTAACCTGAGAGAGGGGAGCGCGTGTGTGTGTGAGAGAGAGAGATGGAGAAGGAGAGAGAGACAGAGACAGAGAGAGAGTAGAGTAAGTCAGAGGATGGGTCTAGAGTGGCAAGCTGTAAGGAAGGATCATGAGCTCATCAGGGAACAAGACATTCGCGTCTGATTATAGTTAGGCACGATCAATCTACGTCACGTGATGTTTGGTCTCACGTCCCAGCATGCCCAGCAACACACTTTCATTCCTACGTTTTGTGTTTTATCTACAACGAGCACGTACGGGTCAATACGATTCTCAACTACAAATTGGAGTCAACAAACAACGGCCAGAGGCAGGGCAGGAGATGGTCGGGGATGGTCAAGCACATGTACAGTCGCGCGAGGCAGCTAGAAGCCATCCTCAGTCTCTTCGTCGGTCTCGTCGACAAACTCGTAGTCGTCAGCAGTGAAGTCGTCGGTAGACGCGGTGCGTGCAGTGCTGCCGTGCGTGACATGCTCAACGTCCGAGAACGAGAAAGTCGACGAGGCGTCGTCGTCATGACCAGCAGTAGACGGCGCGACTGAGCCAAGACGCTCGCTGAGCTCGTCAGACGTCGGGACAGGGCGACCCTCGGTAGGCGTCGGGAGGTAGAACGAGTCGCCAGCCGCTTCAAGCGGAGCGCGAGGAACGACGAAAGACGACGAGGCGGTGCTCTCGCCTGACGACTGGCGCTCCTCGACGTTGAGTCTGATGCGGAGAGGCTGGCCGTACGCGTTGCCCTCATCATCCTCGAAGCGCCAGTGCTCGAGGATCTGGCGACCTGGCATGTGAGGAACCTTGAGGCCCTCAATCGTGACGTTCATGTTCGCGTTCTTTACAATGTCCCCGGGGTGGAGAACGACGTGCACCTTGCAGGCATCGCCGAGGAGGCCCTCCGACTTGTGAACTAGGCGGAGGTTCTTGAAGTCAAACTCGGAACCATCGGCGTAATTGTACAGCTGCCACGTCTTGGTGAACTCGGTACCAGCCGGAAGAGTGGTGCCAGGAAGGATAGTGGAGTGGCGGACCCAGGTGAGGATGTCAAGGGGGTCGGCAGGCTCAGCCTCGATCTCGGGGGTCACCGGACGCTGAAGAGCAGGATCGATGAAGATAGGGTCTTCGGGGGAGACCGGGTTAGCAGCGACAGACTCGATGATCACAGCGATAGGGTCGCGGATGCCCTCCTTGACATCCCCCTTCTCAGTGGTCTTCTCCTTCTCAGTCCTGGGCGCCTCGTCGTCCTTGGTCACAACAGTCGGGCCCTCCTTGGTGTGGATGATGATCTTCTTGGGCTTCTTCACCTCGTTGTTCTTCTCGCGCTCCTCCTTGGCGTCCACCTTGGCCTTCTCAGTCTCGGTTGTCTTCTTGACCTCAGCTTTCAGGTCAAACTCGCGACGCAGGCGTGGGAGTGAACATCCTGGGAACGTGGCAGGCGCAACAGCCGAGGTTGTGATCGGCGAGTCAAGGTCGACGAGAGGCTCCTCCTGGGAGGCAGCTAGCGCAGGCGCCATGTAAAAGATATCGGGTCGCGTGGGAGGAACTTCGAAGCCGGAGGGAACGGTTCGCGGCGACGACTTGGTGGGAATGGAGGAGGTGTCAACCTGCTCAGGGGTCGTCGCGCTGTCCGGGCTCGACGCCGCGTCGTCCTTTGCACTAGCAGCGATGTCACTAATGCTCACAGCCGACATCGACTTGAGAATGGCTTCGACGGCCTTGGCGTAGTCTCCGCCGCGGGTAAACGACTTGGTTGGCATCGGCTTAAGCGTGTACGGGCCGCCGAAGCCGGACGCCGTGGGCGGAGTGGCGAGTTTGGGCTTGGACTCGGCGACAGGAACAGCTGGCTGAGGCTGAACCTCCGGTTGGGCTGGCGCACGGGCCGTGCATGACTGTTTACAGTCGCGCGTGACGCGGTAGCGGCAGTGATCCTCGTAGACGTTCTTGATGGGGTCGAACGACGACTTGGAGTTGATGCGGAGCGGCATCTTGGTCTTGAGCATAGGGTGGCTCTCTGGGTGAACGGGCACAGGTGCCACCTCGCACTTGACGCAGAGATCATAATCGGGACAGTCGGGGTGCATACACTTGAAACGCGGGCCGCGGATGGTCAGGTTGCAGCCATCGCAGATAACGTGAGGGTGGTGGACGTCGTTCTTGGCATCCCAGGCTGCGTTCATAACGAAGTCGGTAGACTTGTGGAGCTTGACAAAGCTGTGATCCGGGTGGACGTTGGGGATCAGCTTGGAGCACGCCGAGCAGCAGTCCCAGTCAGGACAGTTGAGGCACTTGAAGCGCACGCCCACGATCACCTCGTTGCAGATGTCGCACGTAGCGGGGTGACGACTACTCTGGTGAGGGGCACGGGACGACGTACTGCCGCCAAATTTGATTCGCTCCTCGAGGCCCGGGTGGACCATGGCCTTGAACGTGTGCGAACTGGGGTGGAGGGCGTCGGTGTACAGGAAAGGCAAGCACGAGCCACACAGGTCGTAGTCGCTGCACTGCTCACACTTGTAGCGAGTGCCACGGATGCCGGCGAGGCAACCGTCGCAGGTGATGTGCTTGTGACGGTAGCCACCCTTGCCAAGACTGCTCGATGGCTTGGTGTTTTCCTTCTCCGCAGTCTGGACCTGTGAGTCCAGCGACTGCGCAGCCTCCGGTTGAGTATATGCGCCCGGAATGTGGACATCTGGCATGCTGCCAGATGGGCGAATGGGAAGTTCCTCGGACGGGTGAGGCGCAATGCGCTGGGCGAAGCCGTCGAGGGTGTCGGCCAGTTGGCCCTGGAAGTGGTTGAGGAAGCGGTCGAGCAGCAAGCCCATCTCACTAGCGGGCGCACCAGTGAGCTCGGGGGTGTTGAAGAGGTCACGGAACGAGCGCGGACCAGTGCCAGTGGCGTTGGGCGGAGGCGCCGGCTGGGGGAAGCTCGGGGGTGGGGCCGACTGCGCCCACGCAGAAGTGTTGCTGTTGGCCCAGTGCGAAGGGGCGTGCCAGGGGTTGCGCGAGTGGGGCGCACCACCGAGGACCTCGTCAAGGGGAGGGAAGACCGGCGGTGCCATGAAACCGTTGCCGGAGGCGTCACCGAACTGCCAAGCGACGAGTTCGGACTCGGTCTCGGCCATGCGGCTAACGTCGTCGACCTCCTGCGCGTCCGACCACTCGCGGAACGGGAGGCCGGCCGAAGTGGGCCGGATGCGCCCCAACTCCTCGGCGTTGGCGCGGTAACGGCAGCGCGCACCGCGGAGCTTCTCCTCGAGCTCTGGGAGGCCGTTGCGCTTCTGTTCCACCTTGTCAGCCCAGTAGTTGGCCGTGGTGGTGTCGTTGTCGTAGCGAGCCTTGTCAAGCTTGTCCTCAAGGGAGATGAGGATCTGGTGGCGGCGGGTGAGGTCGTCCTCGAGAGTACGGATCTCGTTCTCGAGCTCGCGGGTCTCCACCTGCAGCGTGATGGCGCGGTGGAAGTCGTGGATGGGGTTCATCCTGACGTCCGACGACAAGAGGACAGTGAAGACGAGTGCAGGAGCGGGGAAACCGCGGTAACGGAGGAAGGGTTCTTGAGCTAACTCGTACCTAAATGAGGGCGGAAGCAACAGGTGAGACGCGTCAGCGCTGATGATGTGGAGGTAACATGATGTCGCAAGCGAGTCACCTGTTCCACTTGCCCAGAAGCTGGTGGAATGCGGGTAATGCGCTTGCGCGTTCAGACCACTTACTCGGCCTGGTCACAGACGTGCTGCTTGAATTTGATGCGGGCGGGCTGTGCGTCGTCCGGGAAGAAGAGTACGTTGACCCAGAATGGGTGGGCAGAAGAGGGAAGGCTGAAGATTGCACGGAGCTGTGGATGGAACAATGTGAAGAGATGAAGAGTTGAGATGAGAAAGGGGAATGAGAATGAGAATGAGAATGAGAATGACAGTAAATGGATTGTTTGAAGAGCAAGTCGAGGTGTGCAAGTGTGTCAGCGAATGATTACGCCAGCGAGATTCTGGCCATTGCCACCCAACCCTTGCTTCACTCTAGCCACACCCTTCATCGACGCGGCGCCCCAATGGCAGCTCAGGTTTTGTCACCCGCTGGCCTGTCGCCGAGCCTGAGCCAACTTACCTTTTGCTGTACCTCATCATACGGAGGGAAGCCGTGCGAGTCGAAACTGAGACGGCGCGTCTCTTCGCGCAGAGTGGCTTTGATGACAATCATGTTGCAGGGTCCGTCAAGTGACACCAGGATGCCCACCGGTGGCGCGGGTGGTGTAGGGAGATTATCAAGTCAACTACTTTATGAAGAGGATGGATGACAAGATGGATGACGAGGTCGACAAGGTGCTGTCAGTACTACGGTGGCCGGGTGGGGGGTGGTGGTAGTATGGCAGGTTGACACAGTGACGATACGGCAGGTTGACAAAAGTGACGAGAAGGGTGAGCCGTGAGCCGTGAGCCATGAGCCATGAGAGATCGCATGAGAGATGAGCCATGAGCCACATGCGCCCTTTACGTGGCCCAGAATACAATGACAACGTTCAAGGCCCTTAGGACATGTGATCTTTCCATCACCGCTCATCGTATTAAGCTTCGATTGCTCAGTCCTACCCCGATTCTTCGCCTGATCGCCTTGCTAAAGTGTTGGGTCAGACATTCAATTCAACACGCAACAATGATCTCTGGGTCTGAATACCATCATCGCCATTTTGGTAGCTATCGCTGCCGTCGTTCCATCTCTTCTCTATCTGGTGTACTACAGCTCTGACCAGCTATGAGACAGAGTGGCGACAAAGGCGTACTAGTCCAGACTCACTCAAATGACCACCTGGTCTCGGTTGCCGGACTATGACGTCACTCCCCTGATCTCCTGTGTACAACCCCCCCCCCCCCCCCCCCTTCCCTTCTCAAGCGTCACACCGACCCACGTTGCTGGCCGCAGCTGGCCGCCCCTCCACTCACTTTGGCCATGGCATATGGCGGATGGCTCCCACAGCGACGACAGACGACACTGACAATTGTTACGGTCTGTGCCGTTACCAAATGCAACAGCTCGTTCCCCCATAGGCCAGTCGACGCGACGAGGCCTTTGACGATTTCATGGAAAGGTTTCATGCCAACGCATGTCCCTAGGTCTCATCTCCGTTGGCTTTTAAAGTCGATACCCTGCATCTTGGTGATACATGGGGACTTGTATACGCTGGCCTGCACGTGCCCAGGGCACAGGACAGAATGGCAACCTCTACTGGACTTGCTTCAACCTCTGTGTTTTCTCGAGCAAGCACTGTGCTGAACGTGCCAGATACGACATTCCCGCTTGACACTCCCAAGTGCAGTGTCGCCTTTATCACAGCCACGTTCTTTACCTCTTCTTGATCCTCTCAGTCAAACTACACTGGGCGATGAACCATGTCCCTATGTACACAACAGATGCAGATGCAGATAGATATACGTGCACGTTACCTTTGGCATGTCACTGAACGCATAATCGCAGGGCGGCATGTTGGCCAAAAGGGAAGGTCGAGTGCACGGTGCCAATGTGCCTAGTAAACAGAGTCTGATCGTATCTACGCGTGACCTCGTCCCAACTCGATACCCATACAACCAAAGGTAGGAAAGAGAGGCTTGAGACCAGAGTGCTGGGTGATACCACATAGACCACCTGACCTCCGACCTTGGCACGGCTGGCACGGCTTGTTGTGTTTTGGTACCAGTGCTGCCTATACTCTGTATTCTCCTTAGTGTGCCCAAATGCCCAAGCCGGAATGACGAATCAGCGTTGCCACTTGGCAAGGACAGAGAATGTAGCAGTCCAAGGGCTGTAGAATACGTAGAAAGACGAAGCGGCCCCCGTAATCCCCCCGTATACCCCCTACCAGAGCAGAACTTGGCGAGCCGTCAGTGGTATGATGACCTCATCCGAGGCGCAAAGAGATACCAGATCGGTACGGACAACGACATTGACGTCTACCCCATTCCTTGGACCTTGGACCATGTACCAGTGCCCCGCATCTCACATCTCACATCTGTGTTCAAAGTGGATAGTCATTTGGCCATTCACACTGTTAGTTCACTTGTCGCCACTCATTTAGTCTTTTCAACAATTGCGATCTAGACCCAACAAGAGGCCAAGAGGCCAGCTAAGACAGTACGCAAAGTAACCAACGACCTTGCAAAGCTTACAATTGAATCTCCTACTGGAATTGCATTGGATTACTTTGGCCCCAGGGGGACCCCATTACAACTATCTATCCCCATTAACAAACTAGGTGTGGGAACTTTTGCCTCCGCTCCGTCACCCCACGCCCACTCGCCGCCCAACCACCTCTTTCCTCTACGGCCTTCCCCTCACTCTATCTACCTTTGGGCCTCTGAACCTCGACCAACCAACTATTACCTAGAGCCCACCACAATCCATCCAAGTCTTCATCCTCTCATCTCACTTCATCCACTAGCCTCATCAACATATCTGGTCTCGTGTCATACAACGACACGAGACCCTCGCTTCCTTCCATCAACATGTCAGATGCGGCGCCAGTCCCACCCTCGCCAGGTCCCCTGGTGCCTTCGCCCAACCTACCCGCTACATCGACACCTCCCCCACAACCACACTATCGCCCATCTCCAGTTCGCTCTTTTACCGTTCACAACCCATACCTGTCCACCGTCAAAGAACGTGCAACCTCGCAACCTCCCGGAGATCGACAGCCAAACTCGTCCCCAGCGTCGGGACGAGGTAGCCCAGGCATGAACGGGAGCGACTTTGGTGTCATTGGCGGATCTCGTACTCCAACTGGCGGCAGAGCTGCTGTGGGCTATTCCGCACCAACGCGCGCAAGCAGTTTCTCGGTGGCTGAAAAGCTGGATCAAAAGGTGAGTCGACAAGGTCTGATCTGGTCTGTTTCAGTTTGGTATTACAAGCTGCAGACTAGTGTTGTGTGAGATGAGACTGGGCGCTGAATGTGGGATTACAGCAATCGTCTCTCATCCGGACACTCTCATCGCACATGGAGGAGCGCACCATGCCACGCACCACCTCTCCTTCTCAGTTCCCGACCTTTTCTCCATCCTCATCGCCATCCACCTCTCCCACCCTCTCTGGTCAACACGCACTCCCAGACAGTACTGGCGCCCAATATTCGCCCCCCATCGCACCCGCCAACGTTTCGCGCTCGCGTTCCCAGTCGATGGCGACTGGAAACCGCCCGGACCGCAACTTTATCAAACCCATGACAACCTTTGACTCGCCCACCAGCGTTAGGTTCGAGGAGCCATGGCCCAGCAACAACGACGCCAGCAACATGTCACCGTTTGGCGGCAACATACGCACCTTTGGTGAGGCCGACGAACAACCGCAGCGCCCCACGGCCACCCAGGCGGCGAGCTTTAGAACGCCCCAGGACCCTACGTTCGGCTCGCGTGCTGCATGGAAGTCTCCCACGACCTCGGCACTCACGGCCTCGGTCAGCAAGGCACTCGGCTCCCAGCCCAGCTACTCGTCGGTCGTGGGCGGATTCGATGATAGTACCAACGGCGGTCGCTCTGGCACCAACAGCCGTCGCCATTCAATGTCGGTCGTCGGGGCTGGGCCTCGGCGTGGGTTCGGCTACAACGAGGGCCAGGCAATGAGCACCCTCAAGGCTTCGTCTCGGCGCGGCGTTACATCCATGGGGTTCACTGACGAGGAGCTTCTCCCGGAGCGCCTTAGCAATGCGCTGAGCCTCACACAGGTGGACGAGCCGCACAGCGAGACAGAGGTCGCTACCAGCCTGCCCATGTTCACCCCGCAGATTGGCGAGCCTCCGCGTAGCATCCCGCGCTCCAACCCCGCCCCTGCCGACCCGTTCTTCAGCTCATCGCAGGAGAAGCAGGAACGCAGCAAGTTCAACTTCGAGAACACACGTGGCCGTGCATCTTTCTCGATGCCTCCTGGTCCCGGATCTGGCTCGAGCCCTGACTCTGGCCGCGAGGCTCACCGTCCTACCCCCGTTGGTGCACCGGTGCGTGCTCCGGCGCCCGGCGCTGGCGCCTTTGGCAACCCGATGTACGACGCACGCTTCGGTGCGCCCTCGCGACCTGGGTTCCCCGGTGGTCCTTTCTCCCAGCCGCCTATCGGTCCTGGCCCCACCTTTGGCCGCCCGCCCTCTGGCTTTGGCGGCTTCTATGGCGGCGTCGGCCAGCAGCAGGGTGGGCCGCGCCCTCCTTTCCCTCAGAGCGGTGGCTTCGGCGGCATGGGTGGCGGCATGGGCGGCATGGGCGGTATGGGTATGGGCGGCATGGGCGGCATGGGCATGGGCGGCGCTATGGGCGGCTCTGTGGGCGGCGGCATGGGCCCAGGGTTTGCTCCTGGTCCCGGCGGCTTCCTTGGTGGCCCTGTTCCGCCCGGCCCTGGCCAGCTCACCGGCAGCGGCTTCGGCGGACCTGGCAGCCAGCCCAACTACTTTGCTCCCCCGCCTTCGGCACCCGGCGCGCCTACATCCCCGTCGTCATTCTCCTCGCTTTCACTGGCAGACCTTGGCAAGGGGATCCCCCTCACCAACCTTGCCCCAACGACGCCCCTCTACATTGTCACCTTCAAGGCCGGCCGCCGTGACGTCTTCTATTGCCCCGACCCGACGCTGCTGATCTCAAATGGCGACCGCGTCATCGTCGAGGCGGACCGCGGCTCGGACCTCGGCACTGTGGTGTACGACCAGCTGACGCCCATCGACGTACGCGAATGGCAGGAGAAGCAGGCCACCCAGGCTCTACTCCATGGCGCTTCTCCCCACCAGCCGCCTGGCATGACGCTCTCTGGCGCCGACCAGCAGCAGCCTCCTCCGGGCAACTCCAACGGCATTACTGGCCACAAGCGAACCAACAGCGGCCCCGTCCGCCCGCCAGCCCCTGGTCAGCTCGACTTCTCTGGCTCTGACCTCAACACGCTTCTCTCCGGCGTCGGCCCGAGCGGTAGCCAGATGGACATGGGTGGCGGCGGCATCGGTGCGCGTGGCCCGCTCGCCAAGGAGATCATGCCCAAGCGCATCTTTACCAAGTCTAGTGGCGGACCCGAGGAGCAGGCGTAAGTCGCAACTCACTGGAAGCAGCTGACATCAGCCGCATGGTCGAAAAGCTCAAGGACGAGTACGACGCAATGTTGATCTGCCGCGAAAAGGTCGTGCAGCGCGGCCTGCCGATGCAGATCGTCGACGCCGAGTACCAGTGGGATAGGCGCAAACTCACCTTCTACTTCAAGGCTGAGAAGCGTGTCGATTTCCGCGAACTGACCAAGGAGAACTTCCGCATCTTCAAGGTGAGATAACGCCTTGTTCCACTGCTGACAGCAGTCCCGTATCTGGATGTCGATGGTGCCCAAGGACGACCCTCGGGGCGGGCCTGCGTCGCCGGGCGCGGCGCCAGGCGGCCCCTCGAGTGCGATGCCTGTCTGAGCACCGCGCTACAAGCTACCGCAAACATAGAGCCAAGACATTCCGCCTTTTTTAAACTTTCTCCCCAACGTCGCGGTGGGTAGGTCTTCTGGCCGCCGCGTCGTCTTTTCCGCGTAAGAGCGAGAGACCGTAGAAGTTACTTTAGTGTACGATAGAAGCGTGTACGGGGATGCTATTGCGTGCAGGTTGCCAATGCCGGTTGAGGTGCTCGCAAGTAGCGTGTGCAAGTTACAGCTTGGTCTGACCGCGTGGACCCACCCGCCTTTGACCACCTGCCTGAGACGTTCTGATTTTCTCTCCCGGAACTTGTGCGGAACCCCAACAGCGAATCTAAATGACATTTATACAACAATCTAGCGTGCAGGTGGAGACATGGGTCCGAGGATGCTTGCAGCGCCGGCACTGTCCTTGCGGCTCGTCGTGTTCTTGACGGTACGGATCTGGAACGTGCCTTGTTATCAGCGTGGTTAATGGTATATGGCTTACACTGCGGCAACTGCGAGCTCTCGCACGTAACAGTTGTGTGCATACCCAGGCGCGCTAGGGCGCCCTGGATCAGCGCCTGGGGAAACACGAGGTGGTGGCGGGCGGCGTCCAGGTCGGCAGCAGCGCCACGGAACGAGCTGAGTGACTCGAGCGGTGGGAATGCATGGCTCTGCAGCACAAACACACCTCGGTGGTTTGTTCGGAGATTGTCTATCTGCTTGCCGTAGATGTACAGGAAGAGGTCCTTGCACACAAACTTGATCATGTCGAGGTGCGTCGCGAGAGGTGGCCGGGCCGCCATGAGCCTGGAGTCAGTTCAGCTGCATTTCTCATCTCTTCACTCACTTCTCTGCAATGTATCCACCGACCATGTATCCGATACGCTCGACGCGTGTAGCGACCGCCGCGTCGACAAGGAGCGGCATATCCGCGGCGGCCTTGTCCTTGCCCTTGTTCCCGACGTCGAGCATGTTCGAACTCTCTCCCTCGGCTTCAGTCTCCGCCGCTATCCTGCGCCGGACGGCGGCTGCAGCGCTGTCGGCTAATGCACTGAGCGCCGCGGGGAGGAGGTAGGCTGGGAGCGAGGAATCGACGAGTAACGGCGTGGGGGTCGCCAACTGGTGCACTGCTGCTGGAGCCACGGGGGCGATGGGCGCGTGCGGCGTGGTTGCGCTCGATGGAGGACGGTGGCCTTGGGACATTGTTTTAGATACAATTCAATTGAATGAAACGGAAGTGAGATGTAAGCTGCGATTCAAAGACCAAGTCTAGACGCGTTGGACATGCCTCGATGACCTACATGGGTTGTGTATCCACGTGGCATAAGCCAATGACGTGTGATACCCCACACGATGGTGGGCGTTGACCCCACTTTCCGCCTCTTCAATTGTATGTAGCTCCTTTGATGACACGCACCCGCAACCCCGCCCCGCCCCCGCACCCCCCTCTCGCGCGCCGCGCGTACAATCACATTCACCATCACTCCTTCCTTCTTCACCATCATATACATAGTCACCATCACCTCCTCTTAATCCTCCTCGCTACATCGACCAGCATTCTACCCCTCTTTCTCCGCCTCGCTCTCGCAACACTCAAGGAACGCCACCTCCTATTCCCTTAGCTTCCTTGCCATACTCCCGTGCCGGTCGCGCTCCCGCGCGCACCATGGCACAGCACTTGCAACAACAGCTCCAGACTGAGCTGGCCGAACTCTTGGCCACCCAGCATATAACCGGCGGGGTGCCGTGTCCAGAATTTTCGCCCCACGAACGCGCCCAGGTCGTCCGACAACTGTACAAGACGATTCTGAATCAGCCCGAGTGGGTCGACGCCTTCTTCCCCGATGCCGAGGACAGCCCCAACGCCGACGGACAAGGTCCGTCATCTAGTGCACCGTCGTCACCTGTCCCGCCATGGGACGAGTTGCGCGAGTGGCTCATCCCCATGAACGACTCGACTTATGAACCGCAGCGCTGCTGGTCCTTGCTCGAGACGCAGCGCGGGATTGAGGAACAAAACCGCAGAGCCGGTCGCCCTGGACGTAAACCCAAGCTTGGGGCCGTCTGCGGTAAGGTTCTCCAGCGCTACGACCGGACGTACATCTGCAAGTGAGTCGTGTGAGATCGAGGCCACCGATTCTCTAATGAATCGTGCCTGGGAGGGTTATGACCGAATGGCGCTCGCTGACTCCAGGACATGTGCCAAGGACTCGTCCTGTGTGCTCTGCATTGATTGCTTCCAGGCAAGCGACCACGAAGGACATGAAGTACTCTTCGGGCTCTCGTACACGTTTGCTGCTGTGTGTGACTGCGGCGACTCGAGCGCGTGGCGCGACAACGAGCACCTCGGTTGCGCTCACCACCCACCAGTGCGTGATGGCGAGGTGCGCCGCCCAAAACCCAAGACGCCGCCATCGGAGCTGTGTAAGGCTCTGTACGAGACGATTGTCATGTGCGTCGAGTACATTGTCGCAGCGTTTGAGCACTCGGCGTTACCCAACGACTATGGCAAGCTGCCAGCGACCCGCGAAGAGATGGCTGAGGGCAACATTCCGTCCGCCGAGCCGGCCGAGGCACGGGGAAAGGGGCCTTGGGCGATCGTCGCATGGGCGGACGAGCGTCATGTTCTGCGCGAGGTGACACGCCAGTTCCGCGACGCCACGGGCGTGTTATGGGATGTGGCAGAACGCGACGCCAAAGAATGGGACGAGGTGGTGAGTACCTGCCAGCGGCTCATGCTGATATGCAGGGCCGTAAGATCATCACCGTCACAAACTCGGATGTTAGCGCGTTCCACCACGCCTCGATGCTCCAGCAGATCGACATTGGCGTCACCATGCACCACGCGTACGACGTGTACCGCGAGGACGTGGCAGGGCTGCTCATTCAATGGCTGAGCGACATGTGCAAGACGACCATCTGCGGCGAGGAAGACCTGGTACGGAGATACATCGCCATGGCTTTCTTCCAGCCACGGAACCCGCGCCCGCAGCCAGACGTTGGCTCGGCCCTCGCACCCGACCTCGCCGACCTGGAGGCCAACGGATCAAAAGTCAAGCGGTTCGACTGGCTAATGCGTCTCGACGTGCGGCTGTGGAAGCGTGCCAAGTGGCAGTTACGCGAGATCTACGCAGGAATCTTCGTGCTTGGCTGGGACGTCAAGCGCCAGCTTGCGACGCGCTATTCGGTCAACTACGGGCACACGTTCGAGCACTATCTCTACCAGGATCGCGACGACTCGAGCTTGGCATTCTCAATGTCCTACATGCTACTGGGAAGAAGCTCGGCATGTGGCGAAGCCATTGTCGAGAGCCAGTTGTTCCGGTCCGTCCTGGAAACGGCGTTCAACTACTTCTCGATGCGGCCCACCAAGGAGGAATGGAACCCGTCCGACGTCCAACGGTTCGACATCGACTCGCCAGCCTTCAAAGGCAAGAAGGGGTTAACTCTTCTGAGCCACCTCCGCGCGCTCCTCAAGTATAAGGAAGTCAAGGCCCAGATTGTTCGCGACCCGCAGCTGTTTCACAGAACGCTCTCCTTCCTCAACCACTTTGTCGGCATGCAGTCGCAACGTCGCGAACTGGAACGCCATGTCGAGTACGAGGTTGACTGGATAAAGTCACTCAGCGTGCTGCCCGACCTTAGCAAGTTGGCACGCGAGTTTGGCGAGTCGTTCCAGCTCTCGGATCCAGAACGGTTACTCACTGCCATCCGCATGGTCGAGCGGCGTATCGTGGACGACCAGACTCTTCAGTCTACAACTCTTGATCGGGCAATGTACAACGGGCCCACCTTTAAGACGGTCGAGAGAGTTTTCCGCCCGGGAACGTCGTACAATGTCCTCGACATCAACGTCACGCGAATCACTGGCTTCTCCTTCCACCACTACATGCACCTCGTCATGGCCGAGCTCGTCAAGTCGTTCGCTACGGTCTGCTTCCCCGACTCCTCAAACTGTTCGCCAACGAGGTTTGCCGACGCCTTCTTAGCGTCGGCCTCCGGTTCCAACTCCCCCGCAGTCGCTTGGACGATACCACCATACTTGATCGAGTTCCCGCTCCAGAAGCACGTTGTCTTGTCGCAGATCAGATTGTCCATGTGGAACAAGAACGGCGCAGCGATGCGCCACCAGTACCACCACTACCGCGAGTTGGCTCAACGCGAGTTCACCATCGACCAGGAGTTCTTCCTCCTGCAGTTCGCGCTCTGCATAATGGACCACGAACAGTTCCTCACAACCGTCATCGAGCGATATGGCTTGAGCGACTTCTTCCGCCGCGACGTCATGTCACCAGAGTTGTGGGAGGGCGACATGGACCCGCGCGACGCCGTCGCGATGCTTGAGGAGCTGATGCTGCTCATCATCTACCTCGTCTCGGACACCGCCGTCATCAATCGCCTCGAGCCGCGCGACATTACGCGCAAGCACATCATCCACTCGCTCGCTTTGGGGTCGCTATCATACTCGGAAATCGTGCGCAAGCTACCAGAACGCTCGCACGAGAGAGGCAGTCTGATCCCGATCCTGGACGAATTGGCGTCGTTCCGCCCTCCGACCGAGACGGCCATGGGGTCGTACACGCTCAAATCCGAGTTCTTCGCCGAGGTCGATCCGTACTGGCGGCAATACAGTCGAAACGAGCAGCGCGACGCAGCACAGGTGCTGGTGGAACGAGCAAAGAAGGACGACCCTTCCAATCCCCACCCCGTCATCAAACCCTTGTCAGTCCGCGTACCGTCATACCCTGGGCCCTTCAGCAACCTGGCCGACTTCCTCCGGACCCCGACTGCGTCGGCACTAGTGTACTGGTCCCTGGGTCACTGCATCATTATGGCAACTCCGGCAGACTGGCCGGGCAAGTTTACCAGCCAAGGGCAGCAGAGCGGCCACCTACTCCCGTCGATGGACGCGCTCCTCAACCTGTCTCTCCACCTCGCTATGATGGCGCTTGACGCAGACCCCTCAGGATTTGCGATGCGCTGCCTTGAAATCATTGAGACCAGCGGATCGATGAGCATATTCCAGAACCTTTGGTTCATGCAGACGAACACGCCGTTCGAGGTCTTCCGGCCCAAGATTGACTATATCCTTGACCGCATCGTCGAAAATTTGCCAGAGAACTATACCATCGACTACCGCGCTCAACGCGACTCGCGCATCGCGGCGGCCGCAAGAGACGTGGCAACGCAACAGGCCAATAGCGCAAGGGCGCAGGCCAAGGCTCGCCAACAAGCTCTCAAGGCCAAGTTTGCGCAGCAGCAGGCCAACTTCGCCGCAACGTTCATGGACGACATGGATGAAGAGGAGGAGGAAGAGGAAGAGAAGCACCAGTACGGTCAGTGCATCGTTTGCCAGGAGCCTGTGCATCCGGGCCGCACTGGTGGCATGCTCGCTTTCCTCCAGCCAAGCCGCATCATCCGCGACGCAGTGACGGAACGAGATTGGTATGAGGAGGTGCTCCAAACTCCGTCTGACCTCGACCGCAACACACGTTACTTGCGCTTTGGGATGGGCACGACAGGCGAGCCGCTCAACACTGACGCGTACCCACCGACAAATATGCGGTTTGGTGTCTACGTCTCGGCCTGTGGCCACTTAATGCACGACCACTGTATATTACAGCACAACGAAGGTACGCGCACACGTCAAGCGAGCCAGGTCCAACGCCACCAGCCGGAGAACGCGATGCGCTACGAGTTCATGTGCCCACTGTGCAAGAGCATTGGCAACATTCTTGTTCCTCTCGACCGGACCGCCACACCCTTAAGACCAATGCCCGCCTCCAAGGTCGCACCGGGTTTTCCCCCAACGCTCAGCGAGCGGATCCGCGCTGTGAGTGAGGAAGGCCTCTTACGCGTATCCGACTCCGCCAAGATCTGGGACTTCCATGTCGAAACGGGAGAGCTTGTGCCGTGGTTTACAGACTGCGAGTTCCAGCGTCACGCGTTAGATCCCACGTACCGCAAGACGCACAAGAATGTGCATCGCATGGTCGACCGCATCCGGCAGCTCACTCGGCCCTTATCTGAGCAGTCGCAGAGAATCCGCAACAAGAAGACACACATGTACCTCGCCGACGACCTCGTTGGCTACACAGTGTCGGTGTGCGAGATCACACACCGTGGGATGGCGACCCCTGGCGCGACAGTGGCCGAGCAGATCCCGGAGACGGGTCTGAAACTCATCAAGCACCTCATCGGGACGCTCCAGCTCGAGCTCGATCTGTTCTTCGGCACCAAGACGGATCGCACGCCTTTGCGTGTGGGTCTGTTCGCGCGCTTCCTCCCGGACTGGTACCGCTCCGCCACGCTGCCATCACCGTTACTGTTCCGATTACCGCTTGGAATGGTAGTCGAGGCGGCTGCCATTGCGCCTGATTTGCTCCAAGCCGTCATTGTCATGTCGTACTACGCGGAGCTTACGCGCACTATGCTGGGCCTGTCGGTCTTCATCCGCCGATCGCTCTCCGGCCGCAGTGCTCCCCAACCACGCACGGAGCCACCACTTGACGCATCACGAGAGGACGCACTGTCCGTGTTCGGCAATTACCGTCAGTCCATGATTACGGTGTTGCGCAACGCCGGCCCGTTCGTCGACATTGAAGCGGTCTTGGGGCTCATCTCGGACGAAACGGTGGCCAGGCTGCTGTACGCGTTCACTCTCCCCTTCCTCCGCCGCTCCGCCATCATCTACTACGCCGTCAACAACTCGTACCCAGTAACAAACCCCGACTATATTGTCACCGAAGGGTGCGAATATCGCCGTCTTCTCAGCCTTCTGGGCATTCCCAGTCCAACCGAGACGTTGGGTAATTTGCACTCGACCGAGACGCCGATCGTTGCACGATGGCTCACACAGTGGGCCATGCAAGGACGCATCCTCCCGCCGCTCGAGTACCCCGGGACGTACGAGCTCATGCGGCTGCCCGAAGCATACGAGGTCGCAGCCATTCGATACGCCGGCGAGCGTTGCGACGTCTGCGGCATCCGGCCCAGCTATCCAGCTCTGTGTCTGTTCTGCGGTCGCATGGTGTGTTTGGCGGGTGACTGCTGCTCCGAGGGTGAGCAGGGAGAGTGCAACGTCCACATGAGAGAGTGTGGCGGTGTTGTGGGCATCTTTGCCGACATCAAGCGCTGGGTGATCCTTTACCTCTTTGCAGGTTCCGGCAGCTTTGGCCCGATGCCATACCTCGACCAGTTCGGCGAGCTGGAGACGAGTCTCCGGTGAGTTTGGTCTGACACCACTAACAAGCGGGCGCAAAAGCTGACACCAGTCGCGGACATCGGCAGCGTATGCACGTTGGGCGGTTTGAGGAGTTACGAAGGAACGTATGGCTGCAGCATGGGGTGTCAACGTTCTGTGCTCGCAAGTTGGAGATGACAAACGACGGGGGTGGATGGTCGTGTCTGTAGAGCGCTTACATCTTGCATTTTCGTTAGAGAGCATGAGACGCAGTACATGGCTCTACGGCCTTGCAGGGCGAGAGCACCACATCGCCCATCACTATCATCAGCAAACTACAGGTTCCCGCGACAAGGGGGAGAGACAATGAGAGGAGCTCGGCAGCCACAACTCTGGGTGCTACACCACATGCTTGCTCTCGATGTGAGGCCCTGGCACCCATCAGGTCGTTGTGTGGTACTTTGGATCGCGATCCAGCGAGTATAAATATTGCCAAAGACTGGTCAGAAGACGAGGTGAAAGAGCGGATTAGAAGAGTTAATTGATCAGTTCGATCTCCCTATATCAGGTCCAGAAGATATTAAAAGATATCTGTCAGGAACAACACCGTTGGTGAAACGGTATCATGCGTCGTTGCCATCGACGCGGCAGGGGTTCGACTCCCTTACGGTGTATTTTTTTCGTCCTCACAACACGTTTACGAATTTTGTTTCGTCTTTTTACGCCACGGCGAGCTTTGGTAGTGATATAAGTGGACGCCATAGCGAAGCATCGTTCACATGGTGTGAATATGTGTTTGTTCCCCGCTGCGAGAAAGCCGAGGGCAAGACTCCTTACAGCGTTACTTGTGTGTGGCTCTCGCTTTTGCCTTGCCCTTGGAGCCACGCTCACACCACGCCCTCGCAGCCCTCGCAGCCCTCGCAGGATGGGGTTCCAAGATCCATCTTCTCCATCTTCTCCATCTCCCGATATCGGGAAAGAATGTGCACGAGATTGAGGAAGTATGATGGCAGCGCTTTTGACGCCACAGCCAGCATGTGAGAAACCACGTCACTGTGAGAGACTGAGCCCAGAGAGTCTGACTGGAAACCCCGCTCTCCCCAACAACCTTGTCGAGCTCAACCCCAGTCGGGCCGGGGTCGCAGCAATCCGAACCGGGCGCCGAGGTATGGTGATGGCAAGGGCCTTTGGTTTGACTCGTCTCCAGCTCGCCAGACTGCCAAGCTGACAACGTTCCCACGCCCTTCCCGGTTTGCCGTTCTACTGAACAGCTAGCCAGCTGTTGGAATTGTTGGCCACCCTTTCATGTTCCCTGTTGAATAGGGGTCCATCATCGGTCCCCAATGAACAGACAATGAGAAGTTCTGTTACGCTTGGGGAAACCCAGGGCGTTTGCACCCTCAACAGAGGTCTGTGCTGACTCAGATGTTGCTCGATGCCATCACTGGTCGCTGGTAGCCGCTAGCTGGCTGGATGCAAGACATGAAACAGATCCGAGGTAACAAGCAGGTGTCAACGGCCGACGGCCGACGGCCGTCTTTGGCAGATCACAATCACTGGCTCAATGGAACTGATTTGGTAGGGAAACGGGAATGTAGGCGCTGGCGCATGACTGTAAGACCTGTAGAGCGCTCCACCGTGGTTCCGCGGCAATTGGGGCTGAACGGGCAGCCGAGATACAGTACTGCTGACCACTGCTACAGAGGTGAGAGGTGAGTAAGGGCTCCTGGTTGTTAGCAGGATACAAGAGGGAGATTGGGGTTGGTCAATTGGCCGCTGGCCGCAGGATTGTAAGAATCCTGTGCGGATCTGGATCAGTTCAGCACAGAGGTTCTGCCACTCCACCTTCGGATAGCGCCGTCTCACAACTTGTCTGTTCCTCTACTGCATCCTGCCGGTGGCAGCCAAGAAACGAAGCTCCCTAACAAGAATTGGCGCGGCGCGACTGTTAGCTAGAATACCGCCGAGACGCGCGACGCGTAACTCGGACAATAGTGGGGAGAATGTAACCCGGGCCCCCGCACGGGCCACGTCCAACAAGAGTCTGTAATCAACCCCTGGGTTGGGTGGCCATGCCATCGCGCTCTTTGCAACTTGTCCCTCTCCAACTCTGACTCCTCACTCCCCACTCCCCACCCCCACTCGCCGCCGCTGTCACATCACACTCCTCTCCATCGCCGACGGCACCAACAACTTTCATTGCGCCCGCGAGGGCGATCCCCATCACCGGCCGGCCCATCATGACCCGACGCGAGCAGGATGCCCTGCTCGCTCTATTCAACTCCTTCCGTCCCTCGCGGCGAGTCACCACGTTTGACCAGCTCTCCGATGGCAAGGTTCTGTTGGAGGTGGGTGATTTTTGCACGGGCACTCCCACTCGGTCGTTGCCACCTGCCGCTCGTCACTGGCCTCAGTGCCCGTGTCGACTCGACGCACTCGAACTGGCTCCGGGAGACAGGGGCGTTGCCAGTAGACGTCGTCCTCGCTCGTATGGAAGCAGCGCTAATGCCAGGTTATGCATTCCATGTACGCGGGAGCGAACCGCACTCACTGACATACAGCGACGGCACCCACTTCAAAGGCGGACCCAAGTCTCACGCGCGCACCTCGGGCTCGGGCGCCACCGGGCAGGACAACTGGGTGCTCCGCATGAATATAATGTGCGTCATGCGCAAATGATTTGACTGACCCCAGGAAACGCCTGTACCGCCTCATGCTGAGTTACCCGCTCAACCACCCCAATGCCCCTACGCTCGCTGTAACAACTCTCCCGGAGCCCAACTTTAATGCCATTGCACGCCTCCCGAAAAGTGCCGAGGGCACGACTGGCCTCATCCAGATCTGCCGCATGTGCGTGGCAGTCGGTGCCATGGGCCCAGCCAACGAGCGCGTCATTGCCAAGATCCAGGCGCTCGATGAGGGATCAATGGTCGAGCTCATGAAGACAATAGAGGGCGTCATGGCCACCCTTCCCAATGGGCACGATGGCGAAGAGTCCCAGAAGGATACGCCACACGACGTTAGCCCACCCAACTCGGCGCTGCGTGAAGAACGTGACCGCTTGCTATCGGAAAACGACGACTTGCGCACGCGGATCGAGGGGATGACGGAGCAAGTGCAAACACTCAATAGCAGTCTGAACGCCGCCAAAGAGAGCGAGGAGGCATACCGCCAGAAAACGTTGGAGAGCGATGCGACACGGACCAAGGACGGGCCGTCCGAAACAGACAACTTACGCGCCGACCTCGCGCGTGCAGAGGACGGCCTCGCCGAGACCGAGGCCGCACTAGAGAAACAGACTACCCTCGTCGCAGAGCTGACACGTTCGGTTGATGAGCTGCGAGCCACCGCCACCGACGTCGGCAAGCTACAGGACGAGGTCGACGAACTGCGACAAGTCGAGGACCGATTGCACAAGTCTGAAAACGTCATTGAAAAGTACAAGAAGAAGCTCGAGGAGGGCGCGGGGTTGCGTCGCGAGCTGCGAACTTTGGAGGAAGAGAACGCCGCCCTCATCGACAAGAACTCGCACCTCGAGGGTGATCTCAAGAAGCTCGGAGCGAACAAGTCACTCGTCGACCACTACAAGGGCCAGATTGATGCTCTCGAGAAGAAGGCGCACGATCAGGCCGCCGAGTTTGCACACCTGAGCGTTCAGCTCGAGGAGGTGCAAGAGTCACTCGCCGCCATGGAGCGCGAGCGCGACATGGTGCAGGAGGAGCTGCAGGCAAGCCAGGAGCGTGTCAAGGAGTTGGAGCACGCACCGAAGCGCCACCAGTCAATGTTGCAGATCTCGGACAAGAATCTTGAGATCGAACTCGAGCATTCGGACTCGGAAGACAACGTCAGCAAGACTGACCTCAAGCTGCGCATACGTGCGCTAGAGCGCCAGCTTGCCGACAATACCGTGCCCGGCGACCAGGCTGACCGCATGGCGGCGCTCGAGCAGCTCCTCACCGAGACGGAGAAGGCGCGTGAGCGCTACCAGACCGATTACATGTCCGCCAACCGGCAAGCCCAGCTTGCGCAGGCCAAGCTCGAGCACATTCTCACGGGGCGTGGTGGCGACAACACGCAGACTGCACTCGCCCTCAGACAACGCCTGGACGACGTGTCGAATGAGCGTGACACGCTGCGCAAGGACAAGCAAGCTGCCGAGGACGCACACGAGGACCTCGTGCGCCAGCTCACGTCTGCTCGTTTCGACCTCGGTCTTGTCGACAAGGACAAACGCTCGATCATTGCGTCCGCGCGCTCCGAGGCCAAGACGGAGACTGTCCAGTTCAGCGAGCAGGTGACCTCCCTCAAGGACGAGCTTGCGACATTACGCGAGCGCGACCGCCTGCACCTTGAGGAGATTCGCCGGTGAGGATGACGGCTAAACCGCACTGACGCCAGCTTGATGATGGACAAGATAGAGCTCCAGTCAGTAGGCATGGCGCACAACCAGGAGGCTCTCGAGCGCGAGCGCAAGCTCAACGATCTGCGTACGTCGCTCGAGACGACCGGCACATCACCACATTCACAGGCACAAATACTTGACTTGCAGACGCGAAACGACGTGCTCACAACCGAGGTCGCGAGCCTCAGCGACAAGCTCAAGAAGGCACGTGCGTTCATCAAGAACCAGGACGCCCTATTCCGTGCCGAGCACCACAAGAAGCTGTCGACTGGCTTTACGCAGCAGGGTCAGGACTACGAGAGCAAGATCGCCGCGCTCAAGAACGAGCTCAGCGTGGCCAAGGTAGGTCGGACCGCTGAGGGCGGCCGGTGGGCGCAAGCGCCGATACCACGACTCTGCTGACACCAGCACAATGCCCTCTCGATCGACAGTCGCTACCGCCTCGAACAGCAGCTCATGTTGGCAGCTTGGCACGACCTGGGTGCGCGTGTCGTTCGCGACCACGTCGGTGCCGCTGGTCTGCGGCGCCCCGCTGTCCAGCGCGCGGCGGGTACGTCGTGGCTTGCGCGCCAACGCAAGCATCAGGACGACGCCCTGTTCGCCAGGTGACGTCAAGGGCTGACCGCGGTGGCGCGCGTCGGTATCTTTATGATCCGGCGCTGCGGGAAGTGAGACTCCGGTTGGAGATTTCGCGCTTGTGCATACTGTTTTCCTTTGTGACTCTTTCGTGTACCCAGTTCCTTTTCACGTCGAGGCGAATCCGCGCACCCGCAGTGGACCCCGACCACCAAGATTGAGGCAGACGTTATTCCCAAAGTACCACTCCAAGTACCCAGCACCCTGTCCATACCATACCATCATTCTATGCCCCATCCCCATCGGCCGAGCGGCCTCACACTCCCTGTCATCACCAGCCGCTCACTGTCCCTATTCGGCCTCGAACTAGCCCGGCTCGACTACGCCGTATCCCGCTTTGCTTTGTCCACATCACTCTTGCGACACAGTCCCTACCTTTGATAGCTATGCTGGTAGTTTTGCATTCGTAACGACTCTACAAGTCTACAGCTCCTCCTTGCGGCGCATGCGTGGTGGCTCCTCGAGTACTTCGATGTCTACGGGCTCTAGTGCGGGTTTGCGTACGGCCTGGTCGATTGGTTGGTGGCCAGCAACATCTGCTGGTGGCACATTGCCGTCCTTGCCGTTCCGCCTCTTGACGGCAGAGTCGGCACCAGCGACTGGCACGTCCTCGATCGGGATAACGTCGATCTTGCCCTTTGCCTTGGTCTCGGCTTTCGCCGCCGCTGCTGCTGCTGCTGCCGCTGTCGCACTCGACGCTGCGCCTGCTGCCAAGGCAGCTCCTCCCACTGCCGCAATGTCCTTGGCCTTGCCTCCCCCGCCCATCATGCGGAGCAACCTAAAGCTTCCTCCGACCCACCACACAGCCGCCCCACCCACGCGGTCCAGCACGCGCTGTTTGACAACCCACAACACAGCGAGGAGAAAGCACGCGAAAGCGGCCATGATCAGCGCCCGGTCCCACCAGTCAGCGCGCTCGATTGCGCGCACGAGCTGTCCCGACGTAGTAAGCAGCGCAGTGTAGTTGTCATATAGGCCCTGCGTGCTGCGCATCGTGGTGGTCGATTCCTCTGTCTGTCAGCGTTGCCGTCATCTGGTCGGGGTCATCTGGTCAAGTTGGTACCCGGACACGCCGACTCACTGAGCATCTGTGTGCTGAGCACGCTACGCTCTAGCTCGGTTTGCAGGAGCTGTGTCGTACGTCGCAGCGCATCTGTCACCTCGTTCGTCTTGGTTTGCAGCGCGTCGTCGCCGCTACAGTCAGCTATGGCCGGGTTGGAGCTCACCCAACAGCAGTACTGGCCTCGGCGCGCGGTGCTTCGTCGAGAGGTTCGAGGAGTTCGTGTTTGCGCACAGCGGCCGCACTCGCCTTCTTGGCCGCCACGATGGCCGCGCGATACTCGGCATGTGTGCTGGCGTCAGCTGTCATAACCCCAGTTGAATGTAGCAACCTTCCCTCCTTCCCTCCACTCACGCAGCATATTCGCCCTCGATCCCCGCGAGGCCTGCAACAGCCGCATCACGTTCGCGCACAGGCAAGTTCTCGGCGTCCTCGCGTGCCTCTTCCAGCGCAGTGCGTACCGCTTCAAGGTCGGAGCGCGCCTCAGCCGCGAGGTCGCGCGCCATCGCGGCCGACGCGCATGTCCGTAGCCGCGGAAGCTGGAATGTGCGCACGTCATCCAGTCGCCGCTGAAGCGGTCCGATGGGGCTGGGTGCGTTGCCCTCCGCGTTTGGGTCGGACATGGTGATGATGTGGATGCAGGATGTGGAGGGTGGAGGGAGATGAAAGGTACGATGACGTTTCAACCGTCGAAATCTCGGATCAACTTGGCTGTTTCCACCTTGACCTCACCTTCACTCCACGCAAATGCAACGCGCAGACCGGCGCGTCCACGAGGATGCCGCATGTCCCGGATCACAGGCCAACGCCTCCGAAGCAGATGAGACGGGATACATCCACATCGCGCGCTCGCCCCTCGAGTCACTGGGCAGTCTCGGCACACCAGGCTCACGGTGGCCACCATGGCTCGTCGACGCGATGCAGGACCCGGCCAAGGCTGCGATCCTGTCCGGCGGGTGTGCAGTGGCTGTGACTCTTGCGGGTATTAGCATCTACCGCCGGTTCCTGCGGCGGATCCCGAACGCTGACAGCGTGACGGCCGCCATGATCGAGGAGAAACGCAAGATTGTAGGCGTTGTGACGCGGTGAGTCGACACTTGTAGTACCTTTGAGCTGACAACAGGGTGGGCGATGGAGGTGCGATTGTTTGCCTCTAGGCTTGGCTTGGGGTTATCTGACGACAGATGGGTTCAGGCTGTACCATACCCCAGGACCATTCTGGCGTTTCCCGCTCAAGTTGAGGCGCGTCCCGACCACAACCAAAGGTAAACTGTGCCCTGTATAGTGCTGACAGGAGAATTGAAGAACGAGACGTTGTCGATTCGAATAGCCGGCGTTGACGCTCCCGAACTAGCCCACTTTGGTAATCCGGCCCAGCCGTACGCCAAGGAGAGCCTGGACTGGCTGACCAACACGGTCGACGGCCGGCGCGTCAAGTGTCAGCTCCTCCGCAAGGACCAGTATGGCCGGATTGTCGCTGTCCCTTGGCTCTGTCGCTCTGTACTTCCGGACAAGCCGCTTCCGCTCATGATGTTGCGTGAGGGCGTCGCGGTCGTGTACACGCAGGGCGGGGCAGAGTTTGGTCCCTGGGGTCTGGACAAGTTGCAGGCCGAAGAGGACGAGGCCAGGAAGAACCGCCGGGGGTTGTGGGGTGGCCGCAGCGTCGAGAAGCCCGGTGACTTTAAGCGGCGGGTGCGCGAGGGCTCGGAAGAGGCGGCCACGACGGTCAAGCTTGGTAAGAAGCGTTCGTGGTGGGAGGCTTTGGGACGGTGGCTCGGCGGTAAGACGTAGGTAGCATCGAGGGCATGTCATGGTAACATGAATAGTAATGATTGCATGAACCTTTGTGGATGTCTCCATTGGCATGAGACCCAGCCAGTTACTTTGTGCCTACCTGCAACAGGACCAGGCAAGTGCTGGCGTTGTCTTGTATGCATCCAAAGTTGTCTCAGAAAATAACAACAGGCTGCAGAAAGAAAGACAAAAGGAGGGCTTCTCCGGGACTCGAACCCGGGTCAAGCACAGTCGTGTTCACGACGGGACAGTCGAAACTGGTCAAACCCGAAGCGCTTATCTTACCCCTGGACCAAGAAGCCGTCGATATTTTTAAGAATCCCTAGAGTCTATAAGAACAGACATCAGTTATTCAACATGGAATCGGACGTGATGGACCCCTCTGGCGCTTCTGTGAGCAACGAGGTTGCATGGCTGTATGTATCACTCCCTTCCAGGCCGGAATGAAGTGGGGGTTTACTCAGGAAAACCAGATTGACAGCTGCTTGTCGTCCTGCTGCCAAGATACAGTGTAAACCGGCAAGATCGACATTGCTGTAATGGACGACCAAGTACCCAGGATCGCCACCAAACTCAATTGGCCTCTCGTCTTTACAGTCTCATGTCTGTGTAGATTCCCTATTGTGCCGCACCCAAGTACATGGAATACTTCAGCTGCACTAGAAATCAAGCCGACCAGTGAAACCCTAGCCATGTGTGTCCGCGACTGAGCACACTTACTCTACCATGTTGTCTTCCCCTGCGTGGTGGTGACAAGGTCGAGGATTGTCGACCTCCAAGGGCACATCGCGAGCACTAGCGACGTCAGGTTTGCCACTTGGAGGTGGAGTGGGGCAAGCTCTTTGAGATGTTGAATATCTAAGAGTGGGGCAGACAGAAGCACTGGTAGGCTCTGCTCAACAATCAGTCACGTCATAATGACCTCTGTAGTCATGCCCTCGGCCGATGGCGACAGCACTGCACCCAGCACTCGGCACTCGGCACTCAGCACCTCAGGTGGGGACAGTGGCGAGTGAGAGTGACTAAGCGGATCCTGTACGCATGATATATAAGACTGAGTGCTGAGAAGCTACAGAAAACATTCCAAGAACCTCGTAAAGATCCCAAGAAGCTACTGTACAGATTCCATCTCACGGATCGATCGCCGAGCCGAGCCCGACCCGGATTACCCAATCTGAATCTGATCCCGTCTTCACGTCCTCACCTCCTCATTTATCAACACCGCGTCACATTTCTCATCCATCCACCCACACCCAACACTTCCCAAACATCAGTCAAAATGGTCAAGGTTATCGAGTCCGCAGACGAGTTCAAGCAGCTCGTGAGTACAGTGTACGAGATGGGTGGAGGATGCTGGGTCGCTGTGGGAGGCGGCGAACGTGGGCTGGAGAACGGCCGGGTGGGCGTGAGTGCGGTATTACTTGCCGCTTCAAGGACGGATGAGAGTATGGCGTGCCCAAGGGGTAGAGCGACTGGGCGCAATGCAGCGGCTACATTCAATTAATCAAGTCGCTGGCGCGCGAAGACGGGCGCCGGGCGGACAGCTGTGCGGAACGGGATGGTGCTCGCTTGGCACAAGTCCGACGCCGCCGCCGGTAACGGATCGGGTCCGAAACACCCCGAAGCGAAATGCACAGGTCGTTTGAAGGGTCGGGGTGCCTTTCGCCTTTCTCCACCTCGATTGCCTGCACAGGCACTTGCTTGCTCGAAAGCAGTGAGACGACGGCTTCCATTCGCTTTCTTGGTTCCTCGCACTGAGGCTGGCTGGCCTGCTGGGAAGCGCCCCTGCGCGCTCCGGCCTTTGTGAGCAGTCCAGCGACAGCTCGTGGATGAAGGAGACCAACACTTATTCCACACTGGATGGTGGATGCCACAGGGCACCGCGCAGTGCCCCAGCCTCTGCTCCTTCCCACAGCGTTTCGCGCAGCTGCGTAGCCATCAGCACCCCATTCCGCCTGTCTACCTCTGCTATCTCACACCATTGCCCATGAAACGCGCTCACACCAGATCAACTCTGGCGACGTCGTCGTTGTCGACTACTGGGCCACTTGGTGCGGTCCTTGCAAGCTCATCGGCCCCCACTTTGCCAAGCTCGAGGCCAAGTTCCCCAACGTCAAGTTTGCCAAGGTTGACATTGAGGAGCAGCCTGTGAGTGTTAGATTCTGGTTGTGTCGTTACGTGTCGTGTGGAGTGAGACTGTTGGACAATAAGGCGGGTTAGCGATTCGGACCCGCCGCGTTTACGCGTCGCGTCCCTCAACCTTGCATCCACGTGCTGGTGTAGCAACGCCATTTCGATCGCGGACTTGGTCACGTTGCATTAAGGAGGCCTGGATATTTGTTGGACGCGTTTCATGAGACAAGAAGGTTCGACGCGTTGGTTCTCGTGACGACGCGACGCGTCTCATGTTCACCGTTACCTCTTGGGTGTGAGAAGTGGAAACACGTCTCGTTAATCGTCTCCCAACAGGCGTCAGCTTGCAATACACACGACGTGACCGGCCTGTTGAGCAGACCTCTCCAGCCCCGTCCGTTGCATGCGACGGCGTGACAGGCCCGTTCCACTCGCGTGCAATAGCTCTCGTGTGAAACGCTACTGTCAGCCCACTCCTGGCCCCTGCTTCCTCTCACATCCCCGTTCCCCACGCGGCTCCTGCATTCCGTGTTTCGGTGGGCATTTCGGACGTACCAGTTACGGGCCACCTGTGCCGGAATCCATTCCAGCTTGACATGATAGAACGATCTTTTGCGCATTGCGTAAGACAATTCCCGCGATTCTCGTTTTTGATCGCAAACTGGACCTTGGGCAGGGTGTCGGACGATCCACCGGACACTTTGCCAGGCGGATGAGGTAAACACTAACCACTCCGCCTGTGCGGCGTATGTGGTGCGGCGTTGCGGAGCGCTATTCGGTCCGCCGGTGGGGGTGCCGCAACCTGCCAGCCAGCGCATACCCGCTCCACCAGCCTCTTTTTTGTTCCTGCATTCCACTCTCTGCCGATAACTCGGGCACTGGAACGGCCAACTTGTGCGAGGCACGTGTTGGTTGTGTCAGAATGTTTGCCGCGGATGCGTAGCACGAGCTTGCATCGTACAGCTCACGAGAGCGCCGGCGTTTGAACCCGGCCTATCGTTTGGGACGACAGCTGATTGAATCCCGATTATTTTTGGAGCCAGAGCTGACATGACGCAGGAGGTTGCAACGTCCGAGGGCATCCGTGCTATGCCTACCTTCAAGGCATACAAGGACGGCCAGGTGATTGACGAGTTCACTGGCGCTGTTCCGGCCAAGCTCACCGTGAGTGTCGCAAAGGCCTGCCGGCCTGCCTGGGTTCGAGAAGAAAAGAGGCACCAGACTACGGAATCTGCTGGATCGGCGTAATCTACAATCTCTTACCCACCCCCTCCGCCCACCCCCCCCACCTTCGGTGTATGAGCAATCGTGACGCTAACGCCGCAGGCTCTCCTCGAGAAGGTTTCCGCTCAGGCCGCTTAAGTGGTGGATGTAGTGGGTAGAGGGGATGCATTCGCCGCCCTGTTCGACTGTGCAGTTCCGCGCACGAGTGGGACGATGGTGGTGCCGGTGAATGGATCATCCAACTATGCATCATATCATGCGTGACACAATAACATCGGAGCGGGCTAGGACCGGATGGGACGGGCTCAAGTTGGGTTTAGGCGGGAACGGGGCCCCTAACGGAAGTTTCATATGTGCCTTTGGTAGAGTTTGGATGGGATGGGTGCTGGATCAAGTTTGGGTCGGGACTAAAGTAGTTGGTTTGAGGGGGGGGGGGGGGGGGGGAGGGTAGATTAGTTGGGTGGGCGCTATGGGGTGGTTGGCATGCGAGTTACGACTGGAGATGAGGACGAGTTGAGGGAATCACAGAGAAACCTAACTAGCAGCCGGAGAGCAACTAGCAGCCGAGAGCATTTTCCGCGGGTGAGGTGAGCAGTCAACCTCGAACCGCCGCGGATGGGCCGGATGGGTTAGTGGGGATCTGAAACGAACCCAACATCCTAACAACATCCAACCGATCCCCGGACCCCGCACAACCTACTAAACTAATGCCCACTTGGTGCTTGATGTCACCTCCGTGGCAAAGTGTGGTCATCTGCCGTACAGATGTAGCAGCCGTGCCACAGAGCCACGGTGCCAAGGCACAGGCACGCACAAGTCTGGACTCGGTGTTCCTCGGGTGTATCAGCCTTTGACCCATCTGGATTTTTACATCTGACACACCTTTGTAAGAGTACAGTACAACTGTGGGATGGTTTGTGAAGCCTAGAACACGAAATTCATCCACACGGCCAGCTCTGGAACTGACCTCTGGCTCCCGAGCCCGTCTCCGTTACGTGCCATATGCCATATGCAACATGCAACATGCCACATGCCACATGCCACACCCAGACCAGCCCTCTCTCACGCTTCAAGCCTCATGCCCGCCTCACGCCCACCCGACAAGCATTCAAGCACAAGGCCGACGGAAAAAAAAGAAAAAGAAAAAAAGACGAGTCAAGCGGCCACAACCGATTGATGGGCAAAGTCATTGGGCCATGCCGCACTGCTTAACCTTGTTTGGTTCATGATTACGTCCTCGCGGCCATTATCGATGTGACCCTGCTATCCCTGCAGGCTCGTGACTTATAGGACTCTGCATCCGCAGGTGGCGCTAGGTTGTCAGATGTCGGATGTCGGCTGTAGGCTGTAGACTGTCGTGTGCCCCACGATCGCAGCGGCAAGTTTCCATTCCGTTGGAGTATGTAGGATGGAGGATGATGCCGGATGCAAGATCCGCTTTGATCGGGTTTTGTTTTGGGATCGGATTTGGCTAATAATGGTCAATTTGTATTGTACTGTATTGTATTGTATTGTATTGTATATTGTAGTGTAAATGTGCCGCGGAGAGTTTAGACTAGCTTGAACTCGTGTGGACCGGAAGTGAATGAGGTCCAAACTTTGAGCGGCTGTTTGTAGGAACCAGGACCTGTTTAGTCGACTTGTCAGTAGTTTGGATCATGTAGCTATAAAGGGTGTTACGTCAAGATGGATGGATCAGTCTGTTGTACTTGATAATTCTTGGAAGAGATTACGGCAGCAGGTGACGTTCTTTTACTCTAGATATATCTGGCCATTTTTACCCTGAATTACCCCGTGTGTCAGAACCTCGAGTGCTCATCCAAAGGAGAATGACTGGGAAAGCAAACAAGGGGGAAACACAGGGTTTAAAGGGTATTAACTGAGCGTGGGGATCGCCGCCGTTTGATCAATTTCCTCTCCTCGTCTTCCTGTTCAACACACATGTTCCTATCCCCCTTTTACCGCACCGAATCATCCCATCCCATCCCATCCCATCGCCGCACCCAGTCCGAGTACGCCACGCCAACCACCTCTTGTTCATCTTTGACATACCCGCCCCCGGGCTCCGCCCTAGACAAGCGCGCTTACTCTCAATCGATTGATCTCAAACCACTCAACCCGCATCCTATTCACCAACCCATCATCCTGTTCCCCTTGTCCTCACCACCCATTCGGCCACCCGTTCGACCCTGCAAAACAATGTCAAGCCACTGTTACTTCACCCTAGAGCCTGGACTTGATGGCGGGCCGACGTCAAGTTGTTTTGTCGGACAAGTGAACGGAGGTAGCCGACGGGGTGGCGGATAGACTGCGCCAAAATGAACTTTGTTTGTGTTTTGTGTATAGAGTATAGTTTTAGTGTGATGAGCATTTGATAGGATTACAGTGTACAGTAGTCTAGATTTCATTCCCCTGTCCCTTCAGACTCGTACCTGAAAGAGATAGTTGTACCTAAGCTTCACCCTCTCATAGTACCCTTCTCATTACCCTTTGATTCTATAGCATAGTCTATTACTAGAGCCCCCACCCCTTTGCCTTTGCCTCTGTGACCGCATCACATCCCCCCCCCCCCCCCCTCGTTCAATCCTCTCCTTGATCCCACTCTGCTTCTCCCCCCTTGCTTCCCCCTCCCCTCCCTCCCTCCCCTCCTCTTTAGTCACTACCCTCTGGCACCTTCCTCCCCCTCCTCCTCCTCCTCTGCCTCTCTACCCCTCTACCCAACTCCGTCCTCCCTCCCCTTTGGTACCTCACTTACTCGACCTCTCCTCCTTCACCTTGGTTGTCATACTCACCGGCCTTGCGCCTTCATCAGGCACAAGCCTGGGTATGACTCAAGGTGGCCGCTCCCCTCAATTCTCAATGGCTCAAGGCCTTGAGCCAGCCAACAGTCAACCATCCATCAGCCGGCATCATAGACCTCTAACATTACCCCTGGCTATCGGCCGTTCTGGACGGTGTAAGCAACCTCCTCCCCCTTCCCTCCCGCCTACAACCAGGAGCATATCCTATCGTTACGTCTACCTTTCAAGAACAATCAAGAGTCATTCGAGTTCGGGCCAAAGTCGAAGCGCCCCTATCTTGCATTCAGGCTGGATTCCATTCGGAAGGCACATCATCATCCTCGGTATCCCAAGTACAGTACCCAAAGTCTTGCAGCCACACAACCTAGCAGACACCGCAGACTGGTGGTAAGATTGACAGACAACCGCACATCCACAACATACCCTGGCTGTCATCATTTGCTTCTTCCTCCACAATCCATCTCAACCCATCCAGTTACACTTGTTCCGCAGGCCGCTAGCCCTACTCGGGAACGCAACCTCACTTCTTCGTCTGCGACGGACTAGGTTGCATCCAGCTTTGAAAGCAATCCCCACCCCTCAACCTTCACCCAAAGTCAACCTTCCTCAGCCGTAGGCTCGCCTGGCACCGCCACTTTGCCCTCCACTCCACACATCCACTCACAACTTGTCCTTCCTCGGCCAACCTTGACACCACCACGTCAACAACACGAGTGTCTCTGCGGCGCCTGCAATATCAAAAACAGCTCACACGCCGTACCATACACACACGCAACGTTGCTAGAGTACCCAGTGCTCCACACACTTGCAGACAGCTAGTTGGCTTTACGGTTCCTGTCCCTTTAGGTCCTGGGTTCGCTGTCGACAGGCTGTTGCCCCCTATCTGCGCCCTCGGCCCCAACCATCTCCACACATTCGGTTCAATCCTATCACCTGTCTCGTCTTGACCTCTGGAGCGTCATCTTGGTACGTGTGTGCACTAGATCCAGAGACGAAGCAACTCTAGGTGTGATACAAGTACCCCGGGCTAACTTCAGACAAAGGTTTCGAACCACCTTGGCAGTAAACGCAACCCCCTTGGACCGAGTGCCTGGCGCGTTGCACCTCTGGCCCGTGGACTGATTGCATCAAGTACGAGGTCCAAGCCTGCACCTTGATCCATCTCGTCTTGCTGCTTGCTGTATAGCGCGTTCGATCCAAAGAACCCCTTCCCCTTGACCAGTTTCTAGCAGAGGTTTGAGTGGCGGCAGTTGACTGTCTCGACCGAGGTCCACGTTGATCGTCTGCAACTTGCTCCTTCATTATCACAACAACAGACCAGCGAGGGCATTGTCAAGTCTCGACAGACACGTCAATAGTGCTGGTTCACGATTGACTTCAACTGTTTTTTCTTGCCTACCTAGTGCACCCTGCATTTTGTGTTCAACGACGATCTGTGCCCGACATCTCGTCCAGTCGCGCCACTTCCCAACTTCGTCACCTCGAACCCTCTACCTTTGTCAAACTATCAAACCAAAAGTGTCAACCAACCTTTGTTGAGCATCGGGGCCATCTGAAGCGCTTCTTCCCTTCACTCCCATCTCCGAGCGCGACCGGCTCATTCCACTCTCCCGCTCCTCAATCTCATCCGGTCGCACTCGGCGCAGGCCCGTCTTCCTTGATACCACCTCGCCTGCGCATCATAGGCGTACTCACCACCGCCCCACTCCTCACACACCACTGGATTGCCTGCCGTGCAAGCACGTACACGCGCCCCTAGTGACCCAGTCGACGTGGCGCGATGACAGAATACACTAGCGACAGTCCCTTTCCCGGTGATTATCAACCTGGGCGGGTGGATGCGTCGCCTGGTTTTCTCCACGCGTTCGAAGCACCTGGGGGAGGTCTGCCACATTTCTCTCCTGCCAGCAGCGACCAATCCCTCACGAATCCAGGAGCCGCAGTCAACGTTGATCATCGGCCAACGAGTAGCAGCAGCGGCCCTGGAGGTGACGTGCATATGAGCGGACCCCCTGGCTCGGCGCACGGACGCTTCCCTGGCCACCAGCATACTCCCAGCGGTCAGAGTGGACACAGCCATTCTTTCTCGACTGCGTCTCTCCCATCACTCTCATCCTCGACCGGCTTTTCCATCGCCAGTCATCCAGAACCCCCACCACCAGGAATGTACGTCGCACCTGGCCTCACGCCAAACCCCGATTATGGACCTCCTCCCACACATATGTTCCCTCCAGACACCAAGCCCATGTTGAGTTCTCCTGGGATGCCGCCTCCGCATCCGGGCATGGCTCTGGCTCCTAGCATCGGACTCGGCGTGGGAATTGGCATGCCTCCAACTCCTATGTCTGCGACCTTGCAACCAGCCCTCATCGGTCGGTCACCCATTGGTCCACCTGCCATGGTCATTCCTGTGAGTAACATGATGTTGGAGTGCATACCTCGAGGTGACGTCCTTTGAGTGCGCCCGAAAAACGCGACTGAGGCGTGAGCTGCGCACTCCCTAGTGGGCCTGTGGGGTAGGGGTATTATGGACGCTTCCCTAATGCAACAGAACCAGGGGTTCCATCCAACGATGGGCAAAACGCCACACGATCGCCGCAGTGTCACCCGTCCAAGCCCTTACCAAGTGCAGAGCTCACGGTCCGGCTCGCTTTCCCTCAAGTGAGTGTTTACCATAAATGTCGCGACAAGTTACTTACACATTCCCCAGGTCTGAGGATGAAGAGCTCATGTCCATCTACAACGCGCCTGGCCAGCCGGGTTACCCAGGACCCTGGTCTGGCGGAATGATTGGCGACATGAATCAGATGACTTTGGAGCATCGCCGGTATGTGATGTTGTCTTCCCCAGGATATTAAATCCGAGCTACTTCATTCTGACCGTCCCAGATCAAGCTCGACCCCTTTCGACCTCCCGCAGATGGGACAGCCAATTCCTCGTTCCCGTGCTCGTTCCTTTTCGTTGGGCAAGAGTTCAAACAGCCTTGACTTTTTAGAACAGGATTTGGACATCGGCGGCCCAGCAGCAGAGCGTGAGGCCGCCATCCGCGCTGACCTTTCAAACAAGGCCGAACAGGTCCGAGCTCTGAGTCCGTGCCAGCATGGCAAGGCAAGGGCCGTGTGGGCAAAGCGATGGTATGTGTTGTGGCACTTCGGATCCAAATTCTTCGTCCGGTTTTGGCGGCTGACACACCTGCAGGCTTAAACTGAGCTACACACCCGTCAATGGGTTCACCGTTCCTCGCCAAGGCCTGTACCACTCGTACACCATGTCGTGTAACGACTTTGGTCTCCGGCCCATCAACTCTGCTTCCTTTGGAAAGGTCGTACGCTCGACTTTTCTAGGAATACGCACCCGCCGCTTGGGAGTTCGGGGGAACAGGTTAGTATATTGTCCTTCATCTCATCTCGGGCGCATTTGCTGACATGTCTCAGCAAATATCATTACGTTTCTTTGCGCCCGGCTATTTCGACCGAAGCCCATCGCCTCAACGCGTATGGCGACTCGAGCGGCCAGTTGCACATTGCGCCACAAGACGGAGATTTCAGCATGGACGACCACGGTGGTGACGTTCTGACCGAGGATGAAACGGAGGAAGAAGAGGACGACGAACTTGCGGAACTATCTGAAGGGTGAGGCAACTACCCCTGGCAGCGCTACTTCCAGACCCCAGAGCTAACTTTTCCACAGCATGACGTACTCCGCCCACCCTTTTCCGCGCTCCCAACCGAGTGGCCCTGCGGACCGCTCGCGGTCTGGCTCACAGGATGAGCATCTCGTAATCCGGTCTGGACGCCCTGCCCACATGCCACAGAACTTCACACCCACAGCGTCGGGTGTTTCATCTGATGCATCCGCAGCCATCCCGTTTTCGCTGCCAGGCGCTCCTCGACCTACTCCTCCTTTTCCTGGCCTGTCTGCTGGTGTCGACCCTATCACTGTCACATTTTGGCAATCTTTTTGTGTCGCCCAGGAGCAGCTGGGGCGGTGCGTAGCCGAGCTCGACTTGGACTCCTTCCAGCAGAACGTATGTGGCAACCTCATTATCACAAGCTGATCCTCCAGTACCGTAGTTTTTGGGAGGCACAAGCGCCAGAGACGCTGCAGCTATGTGCCCAACCTCCCCTTGCTTCCATGATTGTGGATGGGATGGCGATGTCGTATGACGTGAGCCTCGATGTGTGCATACGTGCTGACATTTTCTAGCACATTATTCTCTCATTGGTGGACAAGATTCTGGGCCCCATCCCGCCAAACGCCCATGCCGCCCTCGGCATCATGGCTGCTAATTTTGATAAGATGACTGCCGACAGCCTCGGCGGCTTGGCTACGGAGGTGTCTCGCCCAATCATCGAGCTGAGTGGCCAGGTCGGGCAGCTCCTTGCCCGTTTCCTCGACCTACACCAAATCACGACGGCAATCGGGCCCATCCTTGCCGAGCCTGAGCACCTCGCAGCCATGCGCAACTCTTGGCGGATGCTCGACGCCAATTTTGTTATTCGCCAGTCGACGATGGCGTCTGGTTGCTCTGAGCAGCTGCTCGAACCAGCCATAAGGTCGTTCGGTAACTGGCTCAACGAGGTTGGCGCCGACTTGGCCGCCCACCCTGTGGAGCTGCTCGCTATGTGCGTCGACGGGGCCGTCGGGCAAGCCGAGGCTACAGTGAACGGTTCCGACATCCGCGCTATCATTCCCAAGGCATCATACCTCACCTCCCAGGTGATGCGGCTTCTGGTGAGTGTAGCTCGTCATAGTGTTGACTCCGCAGACACTCCGCTCCGACATGTCCTTTGGTTGGTTCCAGCTCATCAAGACCTGGGTCGACGACTATGTGACACTTACTTGCGTGCGGCGGGCCGCGTTCGCTCGTCCTAGTCCCAACCTCCTCGGCTCCGGCACGCTGCAGCCAAAGGACCTCCAGAGCCACCACAACCCTCGACTGGCCATCGACACAGCCTCGGCAACGTACAGCACTGTCGCACCACTCGATCAGAACGCTATTACTCCGCGCCCAGCATTCACCGCGTCTGGCGCTGCGACCCAGGCTACAGGGCCTGGGGTCGGCGGCATCGCCGGCCTGACGGGGCCCGCTGGCGGTCCCCCATCCTTTTTTTGTGAACAATACACGGATTGATTCCCTCTGTCCCGTGTTTCCCAAGAATAATAGTTGGGAACGATCCAATCTGCATACGGTGTGGAGGAGTCCGGCCCTCCAGCCTGTGTATCGATATTTTCTTGCAACTCCCGTCTCGGCGACACGGACAGCGCTGAGCGCATGGCCAGCCCGGACTTGGCGCTGTCTATTTTACGATTCGTAACGGCCATGTGACGTCGAGCGGGCCACGCATTTGTATAATTGAAAATGTATATTGTGCGGCGCTCCTGGGGATATTGCAGATTGGAGTTTGTCAGCTGCTACAGGATTGAAAGGAGCAAGTGGAAGCATCAACTGGTACGTATGGTGGGTTCGCCTATTTATCAACTAGCTGTGACGTTCACACAAGCCGTATTCTACGGCAGCACAATGGGGCGGCAGCCCTAGTTCGTCGTGCTCGTTGGAAGCAGATATATACTGTATTCACAACGAGAATTAACGTTTATGATTTTGACAATGATACAGTAGGAATGGTTTCTCAGCGACCGTCGTTCCGGTTGTTAGCATCGCTAAGCTGGATTATGGACCTGGTCGTCGACTGAGCACCACCCAGATCCCTCCCAACATGCAGTGTCATCCAAACAGTCTTTAAGCCTTTACACTCACCTCTATCTGACTGGGTTGAGGGTCGGCTTGGACCACTGGGCGTACCATGGTAGGCCAACGAGCAACGAGGGCTACTAGGGCTGCTTCCCTTGGAAGCTGTAGCAGCAGTTTCAAGACTTTTTCAACGACACTGTACCTTGGGACTGATGTTTCAAGATGAATACAGCCTTGACTAGACACTGCAAAGAGAAGAAATAAGATCCCAGACGTATAGGATGCGTTCCACTAACTTGGGGGACTCAAAATGTGTACGCGAGAGGCGCAAAGCCCTGTTTGCAGGTCGTGCATCCCATAAATAACGGGCACCACAGGCTGCCCGCAACGGCTCCCATCCATTGTCTTCATCTTCCTTGACCCCATTCCTCGACACCTGATTCAATGAGAATGTCTTCCAGATGCTTCCAAATGAGCCTCGGCCCAGGAGGCTACGTACGCCGTCATCCTCATCCCGCTGTTCACATGATGATTCGGGTTAAGCAATGAGCAACGTTTGTGGGCTGCATGTGCCGGACTATTTTCCCACACAAGGTGTGCCCCATTCTCCATCGTTTGTTTCAATCCCTCTCCCCTCCCGGCCAGACTGGGGATGCGCCGCTACACGCCACAGGGTTCATCAGGGCCGTTTCACCATCTCCAACGGCGCTCCTTCTAGACGACCTCGACTTGCTGCAACGGACCGAGACAACTTTCATACCTCTCATACCCTCACTTGGAGCACGACTGTCTCGTGTTATCTTGGGGACACATCCTGCACGACTCAGGTTTACGCCGTCCTGCATGTCCTGTTTGGGCCCTTGTCCAGATCCCCCGGTTCCCATGACGATGATTCCAGCGGTGAGGTTTAGGTTGTGCTCACGTGACGCTTCACCCATGTGGAAAAAACATGGTTTCCACGCGTGCCACACCGGCGTTTTTGCGGACGGACCCGTTTCCGAAGGGCTCTTTGATGAGATGTTGCTCACGACGTCTTATCTCTCGCTCGCCGTTCCGTCCGTCTAGCTCGCCTCTTTCAAAAATGCTCAGGTCCCGCCTTCAGTCCGGTATCGCCGCTGCCTCGCGCACCGAGCTCCGTGGTGGGTACTGGCTTCTGGCTTCCTCTGCACGCGTACCGAATAAGATTGCCTGTGACTCTGGGCACAGACAGCCTTCGGCGAAACGCTGTGGAGGTCGTCAAAAGTTGTGATGACGTGCTGACAACAGTCGCGCGCCCGCTCGCCGCCTCGCTCCAGGCCAAGGTGGCCGCGCGCGCGTACACCCGCCCCTCGGTTGCTCGCGCCGCCATGCTTACCCCCATGAGTGAGTAGATTGATGGGTTGGAGGGTGGCGTAAGCAAGGGTTGGCTGGTTCTGCGCGTTCAAGGTCTACGAAGCGATGTGTAGGATCGTCGCGTGCTTGAGCGGCGCGCTTGGATATAGGTGCTCATCTTGCTCGTTGTGCTCGCCGCTGCGACCAGCCCCGTTGCCATCCGCTTCTCTGATGTTACTCTCTCGCTCTTGCTAACATCAGCCTTCGGAGCCGTCCGCAACTACGCTGCTGAGGCTGGCGGCCGCTTCTCGCGCGCCAAGCCCCACTTCAACATCGGCACCATCGGTCACGTCGACCACGGCAAGACCACTCTTACCGCTGCCATCACCAAGCACCTCTCGGAGAAGGGCGGTGGTACGTTTATGGACTACTCGCAGATCGACAAGGCACCCGAAGAGAAGGCTCGTGGTATTACCATCTCGACCTCGCATGTCGAGTACGAGACGGACAACCGCCACTACGCCCACATTGACTGCCCTGGCCACGCCGACTACATCAAGAACATGATTACCGGTGCGGCTCAGCTTGACGGCGCCATCATTGTCGTGTCGGCGACCGACGGCCAGATGCCCCAGACGCGTGAGCATCTGCTCCTCGCCCGCCAGGTCGGCATCAAGAAGCTCCTTGTCTTCATCAACAAGGTCGACCAGGTTGACGACCCCGAGATGCTCGAGCTTGTCGACATGGAGATGCGTGACCTCCTCTCCGAGTACGAATTTGACGGCGAGAACACGCCCATTGTCATGGGCTCGGCTCTTGCCGCCCTCGAGGGCCGCAACCCCGAGATTGGTGCCACCAAGATCCAGGAGCTCATGGACGCTGCCGACAACTGGCTCGACCTCCCCGAGCGTGACCTCGACAAGCCCTTCATGATGTACGTCGAGGACGTCTTCTCGATTTCGGGCCGTGGCACGGTCGCCACTGGCAAGGTCGAGCGCGGCACCATCACTAAGGGTTCCGAGATTGAGATTGTCGGCATGGGCTCCAACCTCAAGACTACCCTCACCGGTATCGAGATGTTCCACAAGGAGCTCGACCGCGGCGAGGCTGGTGACAACATGGGCGCTCTTCTCCGTGGTGTCAAGCGCGAGCAGATCCGCCGCGGCATGGTCCTCGCCGCTCCCGGTACCGTCAAGTCCGTCAAGAAGTTCAAGTGCCAGCTTTACATTCTCTCCAAGGAGGAGGGTGGCCGCCTGACCCCCTTCATGGACAACTACCGCCCACAGCTGTTCATCCGCACCATTGACGTGACCTGCGCCCTTCACTTCCCCGAGGGTACCGCCAACGTCCACGAGAAGCTCGTCATGCCCGGTGACAACGTCGAGATGGTTGGCGAGCTCGTCCACGACATTGCCCTTGAGGCCGGCTCGCGCTTCACCCTCCGTGAGGGTGGCCGTACTGTTGGCACCGGTATCGTCTCCGACGTGTACTAAGCCCGGAGCAGGGAGAAGAGCTAGCTAGACAGAGGTGTACCACTACTCAATATGCATCACGCCACTCATTACGTGAGGTGACGAGCTGTGGACGGCAGCGATCTATGGGTTGAGAAGCAGCCTACCAAATGCGTCGATGTTGGAAAGCAAGAATATATCATCTACAGTTTACGCGAGCGCGTCCCCGAGCTCGGTCAAGCTAACCCTATTCTCCTCCCACTTTGCCACCTCCTCGGCCAGCTTGGCCTCCCATCGCGTCACAAACTGGAAAGCTACCGCGTACGTCTTGTGTTCCCGTCCAGCGCGGGCGAGACGACTAGCAAACGCAGTTGCCAGCGCCCGCCCTTCGATGTTGAGCTTGTCGACCTCTTTGTTGATCTCCCGCGAGTCCTGGACTGGATGGAAGGAAGACACGGCGTCGTCGAGTGCCCCGACGTGTACTTGGCCAGCGGACAACAGGTCTGCGTACGACTCCTCCGGCGAGAGTACGAGGGGCGGCAGGAAGCGGGGGATGGTGGCATGCAGGATCTGGTGCAGCTTGAGGACAGGTTTGGCCTGGGATGAGCGGTAATTCCCTAGCTCGACAACGTCTTTACTCACAGCCTCGGCACGTTTCCGCTCTCCCACAGACAGCTTGGCCATTGGGGCCTCGAGGATACCCCACTCGTCATCCAAATCATCCCCAAAGTCCTCTTCCTCCTCTTCGTCATCATCCTCGAGCATCTCCTTGAACTCGTCCCACGCATCCGTCATCGTCCCCTTCTGGCTCTCCCAAACTCTCCCCACAGCCTCTCCCTCAGTTCGGGGAAAGTTGGAAGCCAGTCGGTCGATGGCGGCATGCACGAGCCCCGTATGAGCGAGGTACGGGCTCTGTTCGCCCTCCTTGTCCACGGCTCCCGTCCGAGCAGCGTCTTCCATGACAGCGAGGAACGCCTCAACAGCCTCCCCGATATCCATCACACCTGACTTCCAGGTCTCCACCAACGCGCTCGAGCCGGCATTGGGAGGCGCGGCGCCGGCCAGAGCTAGAACACAGGAGACAGAGCGCGCGACTTGGTCTTCGAGTCGGTCGGCGTAGGGCTTGATAGCGTCAGGCGAGAGGGGCGGCTTGAATGCCAGTGCGAGGGTCGTAGTTGTAGTCTTGAGCTGCGTTAGGAGGGCGGCGAAGATATCCCCCAGTCCACTTGGGGTTATAGGCACTGGGCCGGCCGAAGGGCCAGACGACGGGACGAGCTGCGAGAGGCCGCGCGTGCTCGCCCTGACCTTGCGGTTCGCCTCGTTTAGCGCTGTCATTAGGGACGAAGCGGGATAATGTACCTTTCACCACTGGCGTCAGTTCTATCGTATGTTTGGCCAGCTCACCATCGTTGCTCATCGTGATTGCGGAAAAAGTTGAATGTTGATGTGGAGGTGAATTCGCCACTCAAATGTGTACAAATTACAATCAAGGACGCATTAGACAGATCCTAACGTCATTGTTCTAATGGTGATTTGGTCCCGGCTGTGTTTGGTTGACGCGACTGTCCTCGAGCACATGCATCACACCTCACACTTCACAACTTCCCTCACACTTCACAACTTGCCACCACTCATCTGTCATCGTCATCACCTCTACACACAACGGCATGGGATTGACGCAGTAATGCTACGTGAGTTAGCATGCTATTACCTCTAACTTGAACAGCTCGGCCCAGCACGTCATACCTTCCCTCGTCGGCCGACATCTCGGGACTACTTGACGGCCTCGGCGCCGACGACTTTACCGACGACTTGGATGACCCTCAGTCCTCGCAACGTTCGCAATGTAATTCTTCATCCCCAGAACACTTGAATCTGTCTCCACAACATGATGAATTCTACCAACCACCCGCGCCTGCCCCCGAGACAATCCCCTCAACCGTCGGCTTCGCTACGGCAGCAGGACGACGACTCGCACCCCCATCGGAGGCAGCGATGAGTCGCGCGCTCAAGCTCGTGCGCGCGGCGGAACGCGACGCCGAACTCGAGGATGCCCCGAGTAAGCGGCAGCGCACCGAGTCGCCAAAGGCGCAACCTTCTTCGGGGCAGGTGCCAGAGAGCCCGTTAGTTGGGCGCGGGTTCGGGATGGCGAGCGGACGTCCCGCACCGGACCATAGTGAGGCTGCGCGCGCGCGTGCACTCGCTCTCTTTGGCGAGGACACGCCAGTCAAGCCACCCGCGAGGACGTTGGGGTTTCAGTTCGGTTCGGGGTCAGCAGTGCCACCAACACCCGCGAGCGCGCGAGCGCGCGCATTGGCGATGTTTGGTGAAGGAACGCCCACTAAGCCGGCTTCGGGGTTCCAGATGGGTACTGGATCCAGTGCGCCGCCTCAACCCCCTGACGCGCGGGCACGCGCTCTAGCAATGTTTGGCGAACAGACGCCGGTAAAGCCATCGCCTGGCTTCCAGCTCGGCAACGGGTCGAATGGCCCCCCACTCCCCCCAGACGCACGAGCGCGCGCTCCCGCTCTGTTCGGAGGCGATGTCGGACCCTCAACAAGCGCCGTTAGCGGGTTCCAGACTGGATCTGGCAAGCCGACTCAGGCGCCCAAGGCCGAGAGCTTGGCCTTCGCCATGGCCTTGTTGGCCGATGAAGCGCCAATTCCCGCGAATCCTCTCCAGAGAGCCGCGTCGCCCGCGTTCGCAGCTCCACGAAGCACCACCAGTTTCGGCACGCCCACGCCCACACCATCAAGGGCGCCGCTCGCCACGATGACTAACACGTTTTCGAACCCTATGTCCACGCCCAAGCTCCCCAGGCGCATCGAAATCCAGACGCCGGGGACAACGCCGAGACGTATCGGCCTAGGCGCGACATTCGGTTCAGCAAGAGGCAAGCCGAAGAAGGGGTTCGTCACGCCTTTCAAACGAGGAGCTGCTCAGTCAGCTCCGGCGCCGTCGACGCTGCGGAATCCGCTCTCGCTGCACACCCCGGCCAAGCCCCCGCCAGAACCGGCCAAGATCTACAAATCTGTATTTGATCTCAGTCGTGGGTTCTGCTGTGGATCATCTAACCCACAACAGCACCGCCGGATCGCAAGGGAATGCGCGAGGCGTACCTCTACCCAGGGTTTTACACGCCTACCGAGCTCGCCGAGTCTGGACTGTGAGCTGATAGACCTGTGATAGCTAACGCCAGTCCTGACGAGATCTGGACTCTGAACCTTACTAACGCCGTGTATTACCAGTTCATCGCCGAGGACGCCCGCGTACTCGGTACGTCGCAGGCTCTCGAGCAGTTGAAAGTTGTCGGCTGCGAGCTCGCCACGCAGAAGTGGGTCGACAATCATTGGCGCCTCATCCTCTGGAAGGTCTCGGGGCAGGTGATGGCCCAGCCAAAGCTCTTCGACGAGAAATGGAACTGGTACGAGGTGCTCTGCCAGCTGAGGTATCGGTAGGTCCGCCGTAGTTGAGCCCCGAGCCAGCTGACAACAGGTATGAGCGCGAGTACGGCGCGGCCCAGCGGCCCATCATTCGTCGCATTCAGGAGCACGACTCGTCGCCGAGTCTGCCGATGGTCCTCTGCGTCGCGGCTATCCACCGACCTGAACCGGTCGTAAACGAGCGCGACGAGCCTGTCCCACAGAGGCCATACCTCGACGTCACGGACGGGTGGTACATCATGCGCGCGCTGTTAGATGACTGCCTAACTCGTGCCCTCAGCAAAGGCAAGATTCGCGTGGGCCGCAAGCTCGGCCTCTCGGGAGCCAAGGTGAGCTTCCTTCCGCTCGGCATATAGCTCATCCTAGCTCGAGTCGGGGGCAGACGGCGCCGACGTGCTTGAGGCCTACGACAAGTCGCATCTTGTGCTCTCAGGCAATTCGACGCACTTGGCGAAGTGGGACGCACGGTTGGGCATACAGCGTCTTCCCTTCATTGCTGGCCTGTCAAGTTTGTCCGTCGACGGCGGGCCCATCGTCCTGGTGGACATCGTTCTCGAGAGGGTGTACCCGCTTGCATACGTGAACGCCGATCGAGGGTCACGCGAGTCGCCATGGGGCGAAGAGGAGGAGAATCAGCGATCAGATGCTTGGAGGGTGAGCTGAGACTTTCGGACTCTGAGCTGACCACAGGATATGTACGAGGCTGAGAGCACGCGGCTGCGTGAGGAGATGCAGAAGAGCCTGGAGAAGATCCAGGAGCTCGCGTCCATTCTCGCTTCGCACGCTGAGGATGTTGGCGCGATCCCTCCCGGCTCTCCACCAGACGTCGAGGCCGAATTCGATGCGCTGATGGAGGCCCGAGACATCATGGGTCGCCTGCGTGGGTTGTCGCCCACCAAGATAGTCCATCTTGCAACGTACGCGCGTCAACGTGCTATGGCCGAAGCGGAGGCTGGGCGAGCTGAAGTCGAGGCGCAATTGTCCGCCACCTGTCCGACGCGGTCGATCCGTGACTTCCGGATGGTGCGGGTGCGCGACGGCCGCGAAGGTGACAAGCAACAGGCCCGTGTAGCGATGTTGAATGTGTGGGATGCCAAGGTGCTCGGCAACGAACTGAAGGAGGGCCGGCGGTTTCTCGTGAGTTACCTGGACGTCTTTCCCAACTGATGGCAGGTATCGAGTCTCGTCCCGGGCCGATCAGGCGACTGGTCACCACCGAAACCTGGCAAGATCCGCGAAGTGTATCTCCACACTCGGCGGGATACTCGCTGGCAACCAGCTGAGGACACGTAAGGCGCATAGAGGAGAGTTAGTGTACGATACAATTAAGGCCGTCATGTTGTGCATTGCTATCTGCGTTTGCGTATTGATCGCTTGGAAACGCTCTAGGGCTCTATTGTTTGACCCACCGTGTTGTGGATGGGAGCGCGTCGGCGCGCAGTGGAACTGAGGCAGAGCGGCTATGAATGAGTACCGAGGAATGTCGTTCAAGCCTATGACGCAGATTTTTGGACGCATAATTGAACGACTGTTGTCATTGGTCATGAGAGTCTGTATTGCACCGCATACCTGTCAGCTGTCGGCTGTCTGCGAAGGTACTGTCTAGTATTAATGAGTGGGTTCGGTAGATTCATATCAGATATCGCAAGAAGAGTTGAAGAAGGGGGTGGGATGGAGTTTGTCAATGAGTTAAGGCGGCCAGGCGTCAAAGTATACGCAACTCTAGGCTATAGTATATAGTATATGCGATCTTGATGGAGTGTGGGATGCCATATGCCAATAAGCAGCATGTGAGCATGAATTGGACCCTTTATATTTATTTGTTAGCCTGGCTCGTGGGTTATTGGGAGGGTTGGGGGGAAGGTCACTCACCCTTCCCTTCCCTTTCCTCCTTCCCCCTTTCCCCCTTTTCCTTTTCCTCTGTTTGCCTCCACTTTGAATGTTTTCCAAGCAAACCCCGACCGCCGGCCACACGGCCACCAAGGATCCCTTAGCGCTAAGTACCCCCCACCGGTGACTTCTACCTGACCTTTAGCTTGAAGCCTACCTGACCTTTAGCCTGAAGCCTAGGAAAGTGCAAGGCGTTTGGCCGTTTGGTGGGATTCTTCTATTTCAACTCTCCCAGGCAGACCAAGGTACCACCACACCATACCATACTACCATATTCCCCTCTCCCCCCTCCCCCCTCCCCCCCTCCTCGTGCTCAATCCGCCGCACAAACCGTAACCACTACCTCCACAACTACCACTGTGAATCAACCAACCACACACCAACCCTCAACTCGTTGCATTACAGATCCAAGGTTCCTTCCTTCCATCCATCTCCATCAACACTTGATCTTAACAACTGGCTTCTACTCATCTCCAATCAACTCTAGAGATCTAGAGTCAAACGCATACCCATCTCTCTCAATCAACCAGTTACCCGACTCTTCATCACCAAAACGCCACGTCCGCCTCGACTCTTGGACTCTTGGCCGATTCTCATCTCTCACCAACACATACACGGCACGTGCATTCCTGTGCCAACTCACCCATACACACTCTCTCTGTCCAGCCACGCCGTCAACTCATCGGCGCAGCAACCCCGCCGTACTCGTATCAACCCGAGTGCAAGTGTCAACCCGCAACTAGTAGCGCCCCAGCTTTCCATCCGACCGCGACGCGGTGCGTTCACCGTCACCTTCACCTTCCCTACCTCGGTCCAGTTGACATCTAGAACCCAACGTGAGTGTTGTCGTTGTGAAGTGATCTGTGTGTGATGGCGAAACAGACACACAAGCGGATCAACATGGATCTTGAAGCGTGTTCTGGGGATCTGCCAAGATGAGCGGGCAGTGGCGTAGCTTCTGGCGCTGGAGCGCAAAGATATCGTTGGGCCGCAAGATGCTCGAAGCAGACGATCGTCGGAGGCCGCACCCATGCGCTCTGCGTGTTGCGCTGGGAGACAGGAGGGTGGTCTGCGGCTTTACAACTCAAGTCAGGGTCATCAAGCGGACGATGGTGGTTGGCGAAATGCGAGGCTTATCAAGCTCTCTCTCTCTCTGCACGGAGAATCGAGTGGTAAGCCTACCAAAGGCCCGAGGCGCGAGCTGCAGGGTGACTTTGCGCGTGGCTTGCGTTCCCAGACCCCATACCGGCGTTATCCGTGCTTCAGTGGCGCTACCACTGTTGTTGCAACTCTCACTGTGACACGAAATTGTCCCTCTGCGCATTCTCTCCTTCTCAGCACTCTGCTAACATGGATAGCTACAATCTACTCAACATGGCCGACTTTGTCAAGCTCTCAATCTTCGGTACCGTGTTCGAGGTCACGACGCGCTATGTCGACCTCCAGCCCGTCGGCATGGGCGCTTTCGGCCTCGTGTGGTGAGTGCGGGAGTGGGGCAAGCGTGCGCCACCTAATTTCTTGATAGCAATTGACGCCCCAGCTCGGCCAAGGACCAGCTTTCCGGCACGTCGGTGGCGATCAAGAAGATCATGAAGCCTTTCTCTACCCCCGTCCTCTCCAAGCGGACGTACCGTGAGCTCAAGCTTCTCAAGCACCTGCGCCACGAGAACGTACGTGTTGTTATTGCGCCCCATCAACATGCACTGCAGCTGTCAGTGTGCACTCTGCTGACCTCCATAGATCATCTCCCTCTCCGACATCTTCATCTCGCCCCTCGAGGACATATACTTTGTTACTGAGCTCCTCGGCACTGATCTCCATCGCCTCCTCACGTCGCGGCCATTGGAGAAGCAGTTTATCCAGTACTTCCTGTACCAGATTCTCCGCGGTCTCAAGTACGTCCACTCGGCTGGTGTCGTCCACCGTGACCTCAAACCCTCCAACATTCTTGTCAACGAGAACTGTGACCTCAAGATCTGTGACTTTGGCCTTGCCCGTATCCAGGACCCCCAGATGACCGGATATGTTTCGACGCGCTACTATCGCGCGCCTGAAATCATGTTGACCTGGCAGAAGTATGACGTTGCGGGTGAGTACTGTGCGGACCTGGCGACCTGTGCTGACACCCAGTCGACATCTGGTCCACCGGCTGCATCTTTGCCGAGATGCTCGAGGGCAAGCCGCTCTTCCCTGGAAAGGACCACGTCAACCAGTTCAAGATCATCACTGAGCTCTTGGGCACGCCTCCCGACGATGTCATTCAGACCATTGCCAGCGAGAACGTAGGTGCGCGCGCTGCACATGACCTAACTCCAGACCCTCCGCTTTGTGGAGAGCCTGCCAAAGTGCGAGAAGGTGCCGTTCACGACCAAGTTCCCGAACGCCGACCCCGTCTCGCTCGACCTGTTAGAGAAGATGCTCGTCTTTGACCCACGTACCCGTATCTCTGCCACTGAGGGCCTGGCACACGAGTACCTTGCGCCGTACCACGACCCAACCGACGAGCCGGTTGCGGCCGAGGTGTTTGACTGGTCGTTCAACGACGCCGACCTCCCAGTGGACACGTGGAAGGTCATGATGTACTCTGACATTCTTGGTGAGCTTGTCCCTACTGACTGCAGCTGACATAAGACTTCCACAACTTAGGTGACATGTCGCAGAACGAGGCCGAGGGCCCCATTACAGGCGACCTTGCCACGTCGACCGTAGCGTAGGTCCGAGGTTGGCCTATGGCGATAGAAATGTTGGTGGCGAGGTGTACGAGTTCCTTAGTTCGGCCGGTAGCGTAATGCATGCAGCTGTGATTCGCAACAAGTAGGTTTGTGTTATTGTAAGAGTGGGAAATGTGGGTGGAGGTTGAGGTTGATGTGAGAGCGTTAGGGTCACGTGAAAAGTCAGTCTCACCGATTTCGCCTCCCAACGACCAGCTCCGACTTTGCCATCCGCACTTCAATCACCTCCACCGCCGCCACCATCACCATGTTCTCGTTCGCGCGCCTCCTCGCCGGTCCTTCCCGACAGTGCTCGACGCACGCCATGGTGCGCCCTATGCTGGCGGCTCCTTCTCTCGCCGGTCGGCTGGGCGCGCTCGCCCGCCAGCCCGCTGCGCCGCAGACGCTGCGCGTCCTGGGCCAGGTCCGCGGCATGAAGGTCCGTTCGAGCATCAAGAAGTTCTGCGACGGGTGCTCGATTGTGCGCAGGTGAGTCTGGCCGTCGATGAGTGAGAGTGTGGGGTCGGGAGGAGGGATTTTGGGAGTGTGTGGGTTTGGGAAGGAAGGAGGATGACCAAAGCGGAACCAGGAGGATGGGAGCCGACGGGCGTGGAACGATTGTTGAGGGAGGAGCAGAGAGCACCGCTGACTTGCAGGAAAGGCCGCATCTACGTCGTGTGCTCCAAGAACCCCAAGCACAAGCAGGTGAGTTGACCCGATGACAGATGACAAAGCTGACAATAGCGCCAGGGATAGGCCGATAGCATAGCATAGCGATGTAACCTCTCACGCCACGAGCAAGCTGGGACGTGACTGGCTGGGGGAGGGGAGGGGGGGGGTGGAGCGGTGGTAGTGATTGGGGAGAAACGGGGAGGGGGAGATGGAGAGAGGGAGGGAGGGGTGGGAGGAGAGGCGGAGAGGGGGGAAAGAAGGGGGAAAGAAGGGGAAAAGAAGAGGACGAGGACGAGGACGAGGACGAGGACGAGGACGAGGACGAGGGGGTAGTCGAAGGATCTGACGGTGGTTGGGACGGAGGTTGGGTCGCGTGAGTTCAAGGACGTCGTCTCCTGGACCAACGTCTCTCCTGGACCAACGTCTGCTCGTGGCCTCGATTCTGTACCGGAGCGACCTGTGGCTTGTGGTGGGTCACGATACACGGCGTGGGGGCGTGTGCGGCCAGAGTGCAGTTGCAGAGTGACTGGAAGGAAATGCTCGCTGCAGCTTGCGACACGCCTCACTCTCCCTCTGATTCACCTTTTATTACAACCCCGCGACCTGCCATAGCGGCTGGGCATTGTTTGGCGCTGGCAATTGAGCTGTCCAACCTCGTATTGCACATTGCTGCAGGCCGTGCCCAACTCATTCCATGGCTTCAGACAGCGCAAAGGAAAGACAAGTACGTTCCACTTGCCGACTCTCTCGACACGCCTGCATTGCTGTCCCAAGCCAAGCCAAGATTGGTTCCTAGCTGTGGATGACGTGCGAAATACTGTTTCATTTCCAGGCGATTCTACAGCCTTGATTGAGCCCAGCGCGATCAAGATCCCGCTCGAGGCCGATTAGATATCCCGCGTCGGCAATATCGTGGACGGCTTGGTCAAATCCGTGTCGGCTGCACGGTCGCATGGGCCCCAAGCCACTTGCGTCGCTCAGACTCGTTTCCGCTGCGTGTGCACATGTCCACTCGCAACGTGTTGCACGGCCAGCACACAGATGCACTCTCTCTCCAGCTCGAGCCTCGCTGCCCCAAATCCCCCATGTGTGACAAGGACCAGTCTAAGTCTGCCCACGCGCCCACGCCGAGCTCACGCCCACGCCGAGCTCACGCCCACGCCCGAGCTTCTCAAGCTTGTCCCGCCTTGAGTGCTCCGATCTCAGCTTGGCCGTCCGTGTGTGCCACAACTTATCCCCGTACATGCTCCGATCTTCTTCATACGCTGCGATCCCCTACTGCCTACGAGCTACATAATTACTGCTTGGGAGCGGGGGGCGCGAAGTCGAGGCCCTTCTTGATCGAGGGGCCGAGCTCGCTAACGGCCCCCTTGATGAGCGCCTGCTCAGCCTCGTCGATGTTGCCGATGGGAAGGATGTTCTGGACACCGTCACGGCCGAGCTCAACGTTGACCGAGAAGAACTCGCAGCTGCCGCCAATCTCCTTCTTGATGGCCTCACCACCGGGAGCGGCCGAGAGGTCAATGTACGACTGGATGACACGCTGCTTGCCGTTGAATGCGGCGTCAATGACCCAGTTGGCGAACTGAGCACCGGCCTGAGCCATCGAGAGGGTGGCCGAGCCAGTACCGTCCTTGGCCTTAACGACCTCGTCACCACCGAACTGGATGCGGTTAACAAGAGCGTCGCGCTTCTCCTTGTCGTTGAGGACCGCCGCGGGGATCTGGGGGTCGGACTGGGTGAGGAGAGGGACAATGGTGTGGCCAGAGTGGCCACCGACGACGGGGACGGTGTACTTGGGCGCGTCCTGGGGCTTGCCGATGACCTCGGAAACAAAGGTGGCAGCGCGGACAATGTCGAGGGTCGTGACACCGAAGAGGCTGGTCCATTAGCATTGCGCCTTCCACTTCTGGACGAGTGATGGGCGACACCGAGGAAATGCCCGGAGGATCACAAAGAACCGCAAGCCACACTTACCGCTTGGGGTCGTAGCAGCCCGCCTTCTGGAAGACCTGGGCGAAGACGGGAACGGTCGAGTTGACGGGGTTCGAGATGACGCAAACGAAGGCCTTGGGGCAAACGTTGGCGATCGACTGGGCGAGGGTAGCGCAGATGCCAGCGTTGACGTTGAAGAGGTCGTCACGGCTGGCTGTCAGTCTCGCATCCTTTTGGCCAGTCTCGGCTAAATTACTCACGTCATGCCGGGCTTGCGGGGGACACCAGCGGGGATGACGACAATGTCGGCGCCAACGAGGGCCTTCTCGGCACCATTGTCGGCGGGGAGGAAGCCCTTGACAGTCGCGGGAGTGTTGATGTGGGAGAGGTCGGTCGCAACCTGTTTCGTGTGAGCGTCATCTAGCGTCATGATCATATCCGATGTCGGGTGGTGGTCACTGAGCCCACCGGGTGTCGGGGGAATGTTGCCCTGGGTTCCGGATCGGACATGGGACCACGACGACTGGACACTTGGACAATGGGAAGACTTACACCGTGAGCGTTGACGACATCGTAGAGCGAGAGCTCGGTGATGGTGGGGTTGAGCTTGAGGAGGAGCGAGAGAGGCTGGCCAATACCACCTGAGGGTTAGTTGGGCTCTAGGATTGAGACCGTGGGAGATGGCAGCAACTGACCAGCAGCACCGCAGACGACAGCCTTAACCATTTCTGAGAGTTAGCGGGGTTGTGAGTAAAGACGAGTACTCACTGTCTAGATTTAGTTTTGTGGGGGGAGTAGGGGCGAGAGAGGTGAAGATGAGAGTATGGGAGAGAAGAGAGAGAGAGAGAGGAAGGTGGAAGGGGTTATAGGCTGTAGTGGGTAGTGGGGGTGGAAGGTGCTGGTTGCGCGAGGAAGGGGCTCACACGTCAGTCATTTGGGTTGCGTGCCGGGCCATTTGTGGGGGGTTGACACCTTGGCCTGGTCTCAAGGGTCGCTGCGGGGCCAAGTAGCCCAGGGTAATTGGGCAACCGCGTCGCGCCACAGTAATAGTTGGGTGGGATTCTCATTAGATCATTAGCTCACTGATTAACTGAATCTCTCCAACTTCTCACTGTAAACCACACGCACAGACCAATCAGCCTCTTTAAACCGCCGGCTTCCACACATCCGTACCTATCCGACTTCTCCGATCATTGACAATATCAATCAATGACGTGGACACTCTCAACCATCGCGAAGACTCGGAATCCATATGCATCCACGGAGCACTTCGGCCTTGTGGGGACTTGCTCACTGCTCGGGTTGCCGGCACCGTGGCGGCTCGAACGGCAGTAAGCCCGAAACATACATTCCCCAGCGAGCTCGACGGACGCGAGCAATCCGGACGGACTATTCAACCCGTCTCAGATCCTCATGTCGGATATCGCAACCTCCCAGGAGCCCAGCGAGCATGTTCGGCTCGGCTGCGGCTCCGCACGTGGTGTTTCGTGGCAATCGTTCATCAGCTCGTTGACATGTTGCCATTGCGTCGTCACCAATACTACTTGTTCTTGATCGCTTCACCAGTGTATCGACCTCCTTAACTTCTACCTCTGCCTGCACAAGGTCCAGCTGCATCATATACGGGTATCTCGGTGCCGGGACGGGCGGGTATCGCATACAATTGTCCCTCTCTAAATGGCGCCGGTGAACGGGCAAGCAAACGACGTACTACCCGAGATTGTGGGCGAGATGGTCGCCGATAAAATCTTGAGCCACAGCTTGAGGTCATAGTTGATGGTGAGGTCACCCTTGGCCTTGCTGCCTTGCAGTCCGCACTTGGCGGCAATGTCGTTGATCATCTGGCCGGATGGGTCCGCGGCAGTCGAATAGCTGGGGTCAGAAAAACAGCATCTGCAGCTGACTCACTTGAGCTTGAGCGGGAAGTCAAACGTCGACTCGGTGTACGCTCCAAAGTTGGTATTCCACACGGTGCCACCGCCGAAACTGCTGTCCAGACCGGGATACTTGACCGTTGCCGTAATCTGCTTGAAGTGGGCGCCGAACCAGTTGGGGTTCCGGACACTAATGCCGAGCTGAATGTCGAGATTGATGTGCTTCTGGTCGAGGTTGAACTCTGCTGTCGCGGGATTGACGTCGGTGCTGTTTAAGGTGATGCTAGGTGGTCTAACAAACTGAGGTGAGCGACGACGTTACATCCATCAGGGCGCGCGCAGTCCGGACTCGCCGCAGGCCGCCATCGCAACTCACCATAAGGACTGTGAGAATAATGGAGAGAACGATCAGCAGAGTGATCGTTAGGCAGCAAACGACGAGACGACCAGTACTCCGGGCACCGCCACCCTGGGGTCAGCACTACACATTCCGTGCTTCCTCGCTCGCCACCTCCCAAGTAGCATACAGGCTCGTCCACCTAGCGGGCCTGCAAGCGCTGCCCAGTCTGACCTCGCCGCTGTACCATATCCCCCCATCCCTTCACCCACACAATACCCACCCGAGTCCACTGCTTGCCGCGCTCGTCCTTACGCCACATGCGGAGGATACCAGTGCTGCGCGGCGGTGGGCCCATGGCAGCAAAGCTGCTCATCGGCGCCTGCCCTATGTTGGAACGACCTGGCTGCAGACGCTCTGTGCCTCCGACATTTGTGTCGACGTCGGCGGGTGTCGTCTTCTCCGGCCCGTACATGTTGTACTGCTGGTAGTAGCCTTCGGCGTTGCCATCGCGTGGAGCCGACGTCGGATTCCCGCGATCGTCCAGGTACTCTGCGCCCTGCTCGGCGTACGGGTCGCGGTAAGATGCGTTGTAGTTATGCGACATGGTGGGAGTGAGGGTGGTTGAGGAAAGGGGGTTGCTGCGCGTTGAGATGGAGTGCCGTGCGCGTGAAGGAGGCGGTGAGGGTGCGTGCCTGGAAATGTTTAGGGTGGAGGTCGGATAACGGAATCCCGTGATGTGACAATACGTAAGTCGGCTCCTGGACCAGTGATGGGCCCGTTATCAACAAAAGATGAACTCGACAGCAATCTCGCGACGCGCGGGAGATACAATACAATGCAGGCGCTTGCCGTCGATACGAGTGGGGTGCCTTACGCACATTCGGCCGAACTGTGCATTGCGATGCCGAAGTTGATGCTGGTGAGCTTCCTTGGCCGTAGAGTCCACTCCCGAGGCCAGGGTACGGGGTTGCAAGGCTGCGATGTGCTTAATTTAATGGCAACACAGTATCTGGGAACGGAGGCACACCAGAATCCGAAGTGAGAGAGCAAGAGAATGCGCCATACAGCTCTTGGTCATCGCTGCAGACTGGTGGAGATGCAGTGGTCACAACTTAGACGGGCAAAAGGCTTTGTTGAATTTGGGAATTCAACAAATATTGAAAGAAGCCTTTGTAGCTCAGTGGCAGAGCGCGCCTTTCGTAAGGGTGAGGTCGGCGGTTCAATCCCGTCCGGAGGCATTAGTTTTGCTTTGTTTTGTTTTTGCTCATGGCTATTAACTCGTATGTATGATTTTATGCCCATACATGCACAGAAGGACGTATTATCTACCCCCGAGTGAGGTCAGATTGGTTCTATGTAGATAGGGTGGGAAGATAGAGGCGATGAAAAAGATGGCCTGAAGAGCGGGTGGGTAGTCTCTTTCTTTTCTTTTTGCTCCTCTCTTACAGCATTCATGCACCTTTTGATACCCCCAGAGGCATAGACAAGTGTCATGGCTACATTCTGGTCCAATTAGATCTGTTCTAAATTGATGCTGTGGCGCGATAGATGCGATGGAAACATGGCGCGTTGTGTGGTGCGTCGATGGTTTCGTCGGTTCGATGTGTGCGGCATCCCGCCACGGATTGAAGGAGAGGAAGAGCTCGCGCCTCGGTATGTCGACTTGATCACGAGCACCGCTCGATTTGGCCGCACCGGACAGGCGCAGCAGCGGACATCACCATTGGCCGAAGGTAATGCAGCTGCCGAGGCACGAATGTACCAACATCAACCACTCGACCGGCCTATTCTCGAAACACCTCCTGAACCACTGTACCTCCTGAACTCACATCTGACAACCATTGGGCTGTTTGCTCAGTCGGAAGGTTGTGGTAAGGTCACCGCAAAATCAGCAGCCTGCAGAATCTGGAACAACATCGGGCCGTTTCATCACCGGACTAATGTCGGAACGACCACATTCGATGCGTCGGACGTAGTGGACACATACATAGTGCAGCGGGCCGTTCTTGCCTTTCACGTCAGACATTAAACCTCTGGCAGACCATGGACCCAGCACCCAGAATCCCACCACCGACGGAGGACGCGCTCGCCGTTCCCCCTTCCGAGGTGGAGGCGGAGCAGCACCACCACCACATGTACATCTTCGCTCGGTTGCGGCGGGTCCTTCCCCCACCCTCTCGGCGACGGTTAAATGCCGTCTAGTACGTCCAGTAAGAATGATCTAACACCAGCGCGGCGATGATGATAGCCATGGTGTTGTGTGGCTGGACCGAGGGGTCTACGGGACCCCTAATCCCCCGTCTGAGGGAATACTACAACGCAAGTTCCCTTCTCTCAAAGACTGACGCCAGCTCAACTACCTAGTCATGTCGCTAATCTACACCACGGCCTTTGTGGGTTCCATCATAGCGGGCCTATCAAACGTCTGGATAACCGACCGTATCGGCTTTGGTCTCGCCTGTGTACTTGGAGCCTTGGCATACGTTATAAGCTACCTCCTCTGCGGGACTGGGGCACCATATGCCGTCTTCCTGGTCGGGTACGCGTTCAACGGATTTGGCCTTTCATTGCTCGATGCCCAAGTGAATAATATCACTTCCCGCCTCCCGAATGCCGGTACCAAGATGGCTTTCGTACAGGCCTGTTTTGGGTTGGGTGGGACCCTAGCACCGTTCCTCTCGACTGCTTTTGCAGCGCACGTCGACAAGGCATGGTATTACTACTTTGTGGCCATGGGTGTTTCGATGATTGCCCTGGTGGTGATGCTGGTGGCGTTTGATATGCGGACAGAGGAGCAGCTCATCCAGCCGGAGAACTGGGAGGCGGGGGAGAAGTTGGAGACGGCGGAGGAGCGGGAGCACGCAGAAGCGGCTGCGGCGGCGGCTGCATTCAGGCTATCTGAGTCAGCAGCTGCGCAGGCCGAGCTGAATGAAAAAAGCGCAGAGGCCAAATCCGAGACCGAAGCTGAGGCCGATACCAAAGCCGAGCCCACGCCCACAACCCCACGCTCACCCGCGCCCAAGAAACCCGCATCCTCGGGACGCAAAATGAAGCGCATCTTCGCCACGCCGGCCGTCTGGGCCCTCATGGGTTTCAGCTTTCTCTACATCGGTGTCGAGGTCGCCATCTCCTCCTGGATGGTAAGTCGTCTTATGGACCGACTGACACCAGACCTCGTTCCTCATTGAGAAACGCGGTGGTAACGCCAACTCGGGGTACGCCGTCACCGGTTTCTGGGGAGGTATGACTGTTGGCCGCGTCGCTCTCCTCCCCATCACCAATAGGCTGGGATACCAGCCGTCCATCTATCTTTAGTACGTTGTCTCTGCCTACGCCGCGTTCGCGACTCACATCAGCTCGGCCATCGCGCTCGCCCTCGAACTCGTCGTCTGGTTCACCAACAGCCTCGTCGGAAATGGCGTGTGCTTTGCGTTTGTGGGATTCTTCCTCGGGCCAGTGTATCCCAACGCACTTATGGTCATTGCTGAGACGCTCGACGACGATCTGCGTGGCGGCGTCATGGGGTTGATGGGGAGTATTGGGGGCGCTGGAGCCGCTGCGCTCCCCATGATGGCCGGGGGGATTGCCGACCGCTTCGGCATTTGGACGCTCCAGCCGGTCGCGGTTGCTCTTATTGCTGCCTACACCGCGCTGTGGGCGACCGTGCCGCGGAAGCGCATCAAATCGCTGATCAGCGAGTAAGCAGGTAGTGGGCAAGTTGGATGTACTTTATGCATGTTGTGAGGGACTATGCTGTGGTAGTTGCTGCTGATTCTGTCTGTCCTTTGAGATAGCCGAGATGTTGTCGAATGTGAGCGGGTGATTGATGGCGAGGGTTGTGCGCCGTCGACGAGCCCACCTATCGGCTCCGCGCAAGAGGCGACCGAGGCGCGCTGGGCACGCCGCTCGCTTGCTCACGCCCCGCTCACGCCCCGCTCACTTGGCCATTTCCTGGGCCTGGCGCTCCTTGGACTTGCGCGCCCGCTCCTCCTCCTTAAGCCTGCGTGCCTCCTTGCGCTCATCGCGAGCCTTGCGCTTCTCAACGCCACCCACAACAATCTTGGCCCTCGCCTCGGTAATGACGCTCTCCTTTGGCGTCCAGTGCTGGATCCAGAGTCCGCGGCTCTGCTCGTCGTCCTTCCACCTTTTCGCAACGTCCGCCACGCCCTCTTCGAACATTTCGAGAATCTTCATCTTGCGTTCGTCGGGTATGCGTTGCTTCTTGCCTCCCGAGTTGGAACGCAGCGCAAACACAATATGCACGCGGTCGCCCTTCTTGAGCAGGTCGACCGCTGTGTCAATCTTGTGAAGTACGTCTCCGTCGGCAGCCCCCCAACCCATCTGGAGTTCCTTGTCATCGACGGCCAGGCGCTTCGAGAGACGGACCTTCTCGTCGTGTTCACGCTCCTTGCGTTTCTCCTCGGCATTGTTGACAATCTTGACAACGGGTGGGTCCACCTGTACGCAGATGATCGATTCGGTCGACAGGTCGATCGAGTCAATAATAGGTGCGAGAGGGAGAAGCTCGGACAGCTTCTTGTCCTCGCCGACAAGCTGCACCATCTCAAAGGGGATGTCGTGGTTGCGCGAAAGGATTGGGTCGATCGTCTCCGCAATGTCCTCCTCCTCGGCTGCCTCCTCATAGGCTTGCTCACGCCTGTCGGCGTCGCGCATTGCACGGGGACGTGCGAAAGCTGCACGTGATCCGCCAAGGCCATATGCCGTAGGACCACTTGGACGGCGCTTGGGCTGCTCTGTGACGAAGGATGACGTCGACAGCGGCGCCGCGCCTGGAGCGGATGTAAGGGGGGTGAGGCGGGCCGCGGCGGTCGGACCGAGGCGAGTTGAGAATACACGCCGCAGCGTCAGGGCGGCGAGGGCGGGCATGGTTGATGTGTGGTTGGAAAGTGTTGTGTTGTGTTGTGGTGGTGGTGGTGAGCCATGAGCCAACGACGTCAGCGGTCAACCAGGTGCAGTCGACTCCGGAGATCTGGTAGGTGGCAGTTTGACAACCTCCACTCTACGGCCTCCACCTTGCTCACTGCTCATTGCTCATCACTGGTGATCCGATGATGAAGCCATCATGAAACGATGCTCTGCCTTACTTGCATCTTTACATCTATCCCGATCACTAACACCAGTTGTACTAATCTGACGCATGTCACTGAGTAACAATCGGTAGGCTGGTTTGGGATTTGGGTAGTACATGGCCGATGCCGGGCCGTCCACGCGGTTCCTCGGCGACTTTGGATGTGCCATGCCCTGCGATGCCGACGTGCCGACAGTCGTTCCATATCTGACGCGTTGCGGATTGTGCGCAATGCATGCTCAAGGAGGTCGAGGATGCCACAAGGTGGTGCCATGTTTATTGTTCTTTGAACAGTGTGCATGGATCGGATGGATCCAGGGTGGGGAACAAGGCCGAGGGCAATGAGGCTGACGTTTGGACACTTGATGTGCCTGGTCGGCCACAAGCGGGCACAAAGAGAAATTTTGGTCCCGACCGAGGTTTGACCCGGTATGGGAATGGGATTTGGGGGGCAAGGGGGTCTTGACCCAAGCGACGAAAGCGCCATCGTTCGACGCGTTGATTGCCTTTGAACCAAGATAAAAAAAGGTATTAAGGATGACTAAAAAGGACTAATGGGCCATAAAGGGAGACAAGTAAACTACACTAATCTGACCCGGCTTTGTCAAGGGTTTAACCCTGTTGTTGTATCCTGGGCTCCTGGGGTTGGGATGGGGTGGCACGATAGCAGGTCCCGGACCCTGTAGACGTGTTTTTCCACGCAATGCTCACCAACTACTTGGTCCATTTAACTGACTCTTTAACGTGCTCAGTCACGCCAAAGACAACCATCTACCTTGTTCTCTCTTCGTCTCCTCCCCTTTTCCGACCGTTTCATTCTTTAAACCTTGGGACTCTTCTTTAGAACCTTTCAACAGTCCTCTTCCTCGACACAGCCAAGCCTACCTCCCTCAACCACACGCGACAACATGGCCGCCGCAGCCTACGACGTCGCGATGGACTACTTGTACAAGTACGCGCCAGGCGTTGCCGAGCATCTCGTCATCTCCAACGCCACAACCACCAAGGAGCAACTCTATGGCGACATTGCTCTCTCGTCGCTCAACTGGTTGGAACGCCTCTGGGCAGAATACTACATCTACATGGGCAACGCCATTCTTGCCACTGGTCTCATGAGCTTCCTCCTCCACGAGGTGAGTCTTTGGTTTGGTGCACGGGGAGCTGCCGAGGCCTCGGTGTGCACAGGGCGTAAGAATTGTTACGACGTCGTACGGTAGCCCCACGCGCCGCCTTCCACCGCTCCCCAACCCCAATCCACCACACAGCAAATACTCACACACACCAGATTGTCTACTTTGGTCGCTCGATTCCATGGCTCATCATTGACGCCATCCCGTTCTTCCACAAGTGGAAGCTCCAGCCCAACAAGAAGATTACCAAGGAGCAGATCTGGAAGTGCACAAAGGTCGTTCTCATCACCCACTTCACCTGCGAGGCTCCCCTCATCTGGCTCTTCCACCCGATCTGCTGCTACTTTGGCATGGCGACCCACCAGGTTCCTTTCTCGTCACCCTGGCTCATGGCTGCCCAGATTGCCGTCTTCTTCGTCTTTGAGGACATGTTCCACTACTGGGCTCACCGTGGTCTTCACTGGGGTCCCCTCTACAAGAACATCCACAAGCTTCACCACGAGTTCTCGGCGCCCATTGGCCTTGCTGCCGAGTACGCTCACCCTCTCGAGGTCATGATTCTGGCCCAGGGCACCATCTCGGGCCCCTTCCTCTACTGCCTCTTCCGCAATGACCTGCACATCTTGACCGTCTACGTCTGGGTCACCCTCCGTCTCTTCCAGGCCGTTGACGCTCACTCGGGCTACGACTTCCCCTGGTCGCTCCGCCACTTCCTCCCCTTCTGGGCCGGCGCCGACCACCACGACTTCCACCACATGGCCTTTGTCAACTGCTACTCGACCTCGTTCCGCTGGTGGGACTACTCGCTCGGCACCGACGCCAAGTACCACGCCTACAAGGCTCGCGTTGCTGCTGCCAAATCCGCCGAGCGTGAGAAGGTTCGCGAGCGCGAGCTCGAGCTGGTTGAGAAGGAGGGCCAGGAGGCCGAGCGCATCGTCGAGTCGTACGCCAAGCGCAAGACGGCTTAGGCGGTCGACTTGACTTTACGACTATGCGGCGGCAAGGCCTAGCCACGACCGCACGTACCACAGGCGACTGCGCTGCGGCGCACGCGCAGCGCCATTCGCTTTTCGGTGCTATAGAGCAGCGCTTCTTCCCGGGCACTGTGCCGACATACCCTATACCAACTATATCAGCAATGTATGCGATACTTTAGATTAACCCGCGGAGCGGTTGATCGAGTGGAAGGCAGGCCCGTAGGGGCAGTTGGCTAACCCAAAGCCATGGATGGGTACGAATCTGGGTAAATGATTAACCCAGGGGTGGGGGGATCATGGGAACGCCCAGCCCATCCATGCCCACTCGTTCCCCTACAAAACCATGATGATGAAACCATGATTCCCATACATACAATCTAGAATCTAGACAAAACGGATATGACAGGCTCTAGGGAGCAACATGAAAGGCCGGGGCTGGATCATGGAGATTTGGTCTGCGGGGGAATGGACACCGGATCTGAGGGGGTGGGGTAGTTGATCGTTGGCGCCGAGGGCATAGACGTCAAAGGCGAGAAGGGGGCTATGGGAGGAAGGCTAGGGGGCGGGGTCTGAGCTGGCTGCGGCACAGCAGTTGCAAACTTCGTCGGGGACAGGCGCGACGACTTGGTCGGGGACCAGCGCGAAGCCTTGGGCGGCGACACGCTGGGCGGGAGGGCGACCGACAAGGGCTTGGGTGACTTGGCCGCGGTCGGCGCCGGGAGGATGGGTGAGGATGGGAGGTGGCCAGGAGACGCGGGCCTCAGGAGCGGCGAGACGGGCCGCAAGTTCGACAGCTTGGCGGATATCGAGCTGGATATCGAGTTGGAGTGGTTGCGGGTGTAGGTTGGCTTGACGATGGGCTCGTACGAGATGCGCACAAAGAGGGTCGCGAAGAGGAAGCGTGAGCGCGAGTTGTCCTCGAGCGGGAGGTAGCGGAACCCGCAGCCGGGGTTGGTGAGGGGGCGACACCATTGCGCGAGCGTGCCGCCACGCGAGCCCTTGATCGTGAGCTTGAGGATCACAAGGGAGAGGCAAGAGGGAACCGATGTCACATTGAATTCGAGTGTCTGGTCCCAACGAGGGCTCAGACCGCCGTCCTTGAGGTAACGCGTCTCATATTCGTCCTCCCCGATAGTCGCCTCGACATACATCCCGTCCGTAGGGGGGAGGCGCTGCGCAGATATGATCCGCAAGCGCACGCGATACTGGACGGGCACCTCGGGTGTCTTCTGGCGCAGAGCTAGCGGCTTGAGCACGTACCCGTTGTCGTGGAACATTGCGTGGTTCCACAGGCTCCCCTCGTCGAGCGTCTGGTAGTTGATTGCTACCATCTGGGCGCCAATCTCCCAGAATGGACGCGGGTCAAAGTTGGACGAGCTGAGCCGCACCGCCTTGGGGTACACGCGCGACATGTGGGTAAAGTTGTGCTTGATCCAGTCTGCTTGTTGCCCATCACGGAGGATCTTCTGGGCTGTGCGCTCCGAAACCGAGAACATGTGGTTCGACTCGTAGTTGACCAGCTTGGAGAAGCCCTGGTATTTTACGCCGGCGGTATAGATCGGCAAGTCGGAGAGCGATCGGTGGATCCCGAGCTTGGGCTGCTTGGTCTTCTCACCGCCAGAGAAAGACAGCCGCTTGGCGAGCTTGACAAACGACGAATCAGACTCGGTGGCCGTCGAGTCCGACGTCGAGTCAGAGGTGGGAGACGACGAGAGCGTCACCGCTCTAGTCGGCGGCTTGGGCTGGACGGCCGCCTTGGACTTGACGAGCACGCGGCCCTTGAGGTCTTCGGGGCTGGGAATGCCATCTACATCATCCAGCGGCTCCGTCACGAGCAGATCGCCAAAGACGTCCTTGATCGTCTTGGCCAGGCGCTCCTGCTGCTGCACCGAACATCGCACCTCGAGCGACAAGATGACGGGGTACGGTGACGCGACGAACGCGTACTTTTTGATCGCCTGGCATACGTCGAGGATCGGGACACTGGACGTGATCGTGTTCCCATGGTACACGACAGGGTCCGTGTCGCCGTTATGCACGTCGACTATGGGTCAGTAACTTTCAGACTGTGACGCACTCTCGACGGAGCGGCACCCATCTAGCAGCACGCGGATGTATCCCTCAACTGTGCTGTCCCCACGCCATTGCCCAGCAACCAGATACGTGTTATGGCTGCTGGCGATAAAATACTCTGGGAGTGGGCGGCTAAAGTCCTCGACTGGTTTGGGGATGTTATCTGGCGAGGCGAGGTATGACGAAAGGGCCTCTGACGTCCAGAGGTCCGACTTGGCGTCGGCAAAGCGATCGTAGAGAAGGTTGAACTGGTCGTCGGTGAGGTCCTCCTTCTGGACATCGCGGAGGAAGTTGCGTGCCTTATCGCGGGTCATGTCACCCCCAAGGGCCTCGAACAGTTCGCCAAGCTCGGGGCGCGTCTGCACCTCGCGCACGAGGCGGCGGAAGTTGCCCATGTCGAGTGGAAACTACATCAGCCAACCCCCCTGCAAGCCGTACCTGGTAGTTGGCGAGGTGAGTGGGACCGACGTTGAGTCCAAGCGAGTGACAAAGGCTCGTGGCCGTGCGCGCGTCGATCTTGCTCACTCCGGTGGGCCAAAGCTGCTTGATGAAGAGCAGGTCAGGGTCGGTCGCAGGACCATGCTGCATCCCGCTCACGACGCGATCGGACGCGGCGCTCACGAGGTCGTTGAGCGTGTCGCTCCATAGCGCGTAAATGTCGTCGGTGTGCGCGATGAAGTGCACGACTTTCCACTGCTTGTCTCTCACGTGAACGATTGTGATCCAGCGCGCGCCGTCATATTGGTCTGTTGGGGAGACGCCGAGTCGCAGCTCGCGGATGTTACGGATCTCGACTGGGCATTAGGTTGGAGGGAAGGCGAAGATGCAAGGTGAGTGAGAACGCACCCTTTCCGCCCTTGAGTGAGGGCCAAGTGATGGCAGTGGGCGAGAGGGTGACGATGACGGGCTTGACCTTCTTGGACGACACCTTGAGCATGGGCACTCCATTTGCAAGTTGCGGTGGTAGCTCGGCGGCTCCTGTTATGTCTGCCATATTGGCGATATGACAGACAGAGAGATTGTGCAATTGAGATTAAGAGCTGCAAGTGTGCGTTATATGTTGAAAGGAATGTATTATTCTGTTCCACGTACGAGATCCAAAGTGTGTATCCAAGGTTAGTGGAATAGTCGGAACCGAATTGTATAGGTTGTTGAATCCTCTTTGGGTGGGATCCTGTGACGCAACTACAGGAACTGCGGAAGTGGAGGTCGTGGATCGTGGGTCGAGGGGTGGAGGGGCGAGAAGAGAGGGAAGAGAGGGGCAGAGAGGGCAGAGAGGGCGATGCGATGCGATGCGGTGCCAAGATTCCATCAATAGCGGAATTGATCGACAAGCCGGAACTGTATTTACCATTCAGTTCGAATCCTAGGTCCAGCCTAGACTTTTGCAACCCTCACCTCAGGCACAGTCAACAAAATCAGTTAACATTTGACCCAAAGAGCCAACCACCCACCTTCCTCATCACTTCGCTTTCTCCCTACCTCCATCAACATCCTCGGATCCACTATACAGTCACATCCGAGCCGCGCTCACACCATACTCGCTTGAGTCGCTTGGATTGTCTGACGGCTACGGATCTGCGATCATTGGGATGAGATGATAGAGACAGCGCTACTCATTCCGCATGAGCGCTCGTGGGCTCATGTGCAATCACGGCATTTGATCCCCATATTATGCTGCAGACTACGCCCGACCATACCCCGGGCGGTACTTGTGCAGCTCACAGCTCATTATGAGCCATGAGCCATGAGCCACGAACCGACGCACAGACTCGGCCTTTTTGCCACGCGGGAGAGGCGAAGCGTGAGGGGAACAAGGCTCATCATCGTTGGTTGACGCCAGCCACATTCCCCATCACCTATCGGGTCGTTGAGGACTGACGTTCAAGTGGCCTCGACGCGCCGCAAAACTGACCTAGAGATGCGGGGTAGCCGACGCCACACAACCGATCAATGTCACTGTGTCGTTGTGCTTCTTGACTCCACTCACCTCAACCTCACCCACCTCCAGCCTGACCTCCCAATGATCGCCGGTTCGCGCTGATCGCGAGCTCCTCCCGACCTCACCCGTCTCCAAGTCCCTGCAACCGCAGCCCCGGATCGTCACACCCCCGGCCCCACTGTTCCCCTCATTGCGACGCCTGACCTGGCGAAACCAGGACTAGGATTGGCCGAGCGCTTGGGACACTCAAGTTCCTCAGGTGACTCACGCTGGCTCTCCAGTCAAGACCGAGCAGCGAGCCAGCAGCCTACCACCTTACCTTCGCCCTACAGCTAGCTGATCTTCTCACCACTGCCACCGAGCGCACTGCGCACTGTGCGCCTCTGGCAGACTATAAACTCTTGCGCAGCTCATAGAGCTGCGCCCCACCAACCACCACAGCCAGTTCAGTCCCGTCACCATGTCGTTCGCCGCCCTCCAGCCCCTCGTCGAGGGCAACCAGATTTGGGTCCAGGCCGCCAACGAGATGGACCCGGCGTTCCTCACCACCCTTTCCAAAGGCCAGGCTCCCAACGTCCTCTGGATTGGGTGCGCCGACTCGCGGATCCCCGAGACGACTATTTGTGGCGGCAAGCCCGGCGACATCTTTGTTCACGTACGTTAACCCGTTGGCTCGTTGGCCCCACCTTGGGCCCAGAGGGAATGGGGACGTCCCATTCCGCAATCGTTGACTCTGACGCTGATACCAGCGCAACATTGCCAACCAGTTCCACCTTGAGGACAACTCGGCCAACGCTGTGCTCAACTACGCCGTCCTCCACCTTGGCGTGACGCAGGTCGTTGTTGTCGGCCACACCGCTTGTGGCGGCTGCAAGGCGGCTTTCGGCTCGGCCGCGCCCGCCGCCGACGCCCCCGTGCCCGAGCACCCGCTCATGGCGTTCCTTGACCCCCTCATCAAGCTCCGCCACTCGCTCCCCGCGGACGCGACCATTGACGACCTCACCCGCGAGAACGTCCGCGTCGGTGTCCAGAACCTCACTCAGTCGTCGGTGCGTCTCATGTGTATTTTCAGTGGAGCTAACGCCACCAGACCATCAACGAGGCGTGGGCCCTTGGTAAGCAGGTCTACGTCCATGGCTGGATCTACGACCTCGCGTCCGGCCGTCTCTCGGACCTGGGCATGACGCAGGGCCCCAAGTAGAAAATTAGACTGTTGGCCATTTAGACGACGCGTTACCGAGGCCAGTGCGGGAGAGAGATCTCGTTCCCAGGCAGCGTCGAGAGTTGGGGGTGGATTAGCTGGGGGACTAGCAGGAGTTTTTTTTTGGAATGCATCATGTGTGAAAGGGCTGCGACGGGGCCGTGTGGGGCGACGGGGTGCAGTGCGTCGGCGCTATCGTATATGATCGGCGAGGGGGGTTAAGTGAGGTGTGGCTGATGGCATTGGCGTGTCAGTGTCCACCCCCCTGTTGGCCCAATGTTGGTTGCCATCAATTGACGTTTCACACCCCTCTTTTATTCAGTTCGTATTTTCCTATGCGCAAGGGCCGCTCATCTTCCTCGCCTTCCAAGCCGACCCAAGACGACATGTCCGCCTGGCGCGCCCTCCCTACCGGTGTTGCGTTGCGCGTTCGCGCAACGCCACGTTCCAGCACAAACGCTGTGCGCGGTCTCGTCGATCTCCCGGGGGAAGGCACGGCTGTGAGCGTCGCGACGACCGCGCCGCCAGCCGACGGAGCTGCGAACAAGAACATCACTGCGATTCTAGCCAAGGCTCTCGGAGTGCCCAAGAGTGCAGTACGTGTTGTAGCTGGTGCAACAGGCCGGTTGAAGCGTGTTGAGGTCGACGGTGACGCCGCAGCACTGGCCGCCAAACTCGAGGATCTGTGCCGCTAGTCACCCATCACTTTTCACTTCTCACTCCTGCTCTTCTCATCGACTCCCGCATCTCCGTGTTCCTTTCCCACTCGTACCGCCGGCACTTGTCCCTGCCTTGACCTCTCATCTACTGTACTGTAGTTTGACCTGGCCCCAGCCTGGCCGCGGCAACCAAGTCAAGCATTCGACCCGGATAAACTCTACCGTAGGGGCCCCAGAACGCCATTCGAACAAAGGATCACACAACTCCAACTCCCACGCACGGTTACGTTGTCAGCAACATTCTCACAATGGGCATGGGAAGGCGGCTCCTCGTCGTCTCCCTCGCAATCATCTCCCTCGCTCTCATGTTCAACTCGTCTTCACTCATATCCATTCTCCCACTCTCGCGTACAATGTCGACCTCTGCCCCAGCCCCACGCGTCATCGTCGTCGGCTCAGGCTTAGCCGGCCTCTCTGCAGCTTACATGGCACTCGAGCGCGGCGCGCCAGTGCACCTCCTCGATCGCGCGCCCAAGCCTGGCGGCAACTCGATCAAGGCGAGCTCGGGCATCAACGGCGCTGGCACGCCCGCCCAGGCCGCGGCTGGTATCTCTGATTCACCAGAGATCTTCATGGCTGACACGACCAAGAGCGCGGGCGAGCGCTACCGCGCACCTGAGCAGGTCGTCGACCGTGCCGCTCTCATCCGCAAGCTCTCTGCGGAGAGTGCAGCCGCCGTCGCGTGGCTAGTCGACGACATTGGCGTCGACCTCAGCGTGGTCGCCGTACTCGGCGGGCATAGCGTGCCCCGCACTCACCGCGGAGGAGGCAAGCTGCCGCCAGGTGCGGCCATCGTCATGGGCCTCCTGAACAAGCTTAAGGAGAACCCGAACTTCACTCTCTCCTCTGGCGCTGAAGTGACCGACCTCATGGTCGACAGCGGCGCAGTCAAGGGCGTCAAGTACACGCGCGATGGTCAGGCTGCCAACCTTGACGGAGCAGTCGTCTTCGCAGCCGGCGGGTTTGCAGGTGACCGTACTCTGCTCGCCCAGCACCGCCCCGACCTGGCGGGGATGCCTAGCACAAACGATGACAGGCCCGGCGCCCACGCGCTGCTCGCCAACCTCGGCGTCCCCCTACTCGACATGGACAGCGTGCAGGTGCACCCGACCGGCTTTGTGGACCCCGCGAACGTGACCGCGCCAATCAAGTTCCTTGCTGGCGAGATGCTTCGTGGAGAAGGCGGCATCCTCCTGGGACCCGATGGCAAGCGTTTTACCAACGAGCTCGGCACGCGCGCCAAGGTGTCTGGTGCGATCATGGCGCGCGACCCCGATGCGAGCGACGTCGGAACGAAGCAGTGGGCGACGACGATTGTGCTGGACCCCGGGGCGAGCGAGGCGGCAAAGTCGCACATCGGGTTCTACGCCTTCAAGGGCCTGCTGCGCAAGGTGCGTGTGTCTGACCTGGACCCTGCGGTTCGCGCTAGCGTGGACGAGTACGCTGCCACCGTGCAGAGCGGGTCGGAGGATCCCTTTGGCCGCCGCTCGTACGGTAAATGGACCCTTAAGCCCGGAGACGGAGACGCCGAGGTCTACATTGGCCAGGTGACGCCGGTGACACACTTTACGATGGGCGGAGCAGCTATCAACACGGGCGCTCGCGTCCTCCGCCCAGAGGGCGGGGATATGACCCCCGTACCGGGTATCTGGGCTGCGGGCGAGATCACAGGCGGCGTGCACGGCGACAACCGCCTCGGAGGGAGCAGTTTGCTCGAGTGTGTTGTGTTCGGACGTACTGCAGGCACGGCGGCCGCGGCAGACGTCAAGCGTGACTAGTAAAGGATAGTGTAAACAGCATGTAAATCATCTGAAGTTGGCCAAAGGGTATACCTATAACATGGGAATCTCTGCCTACCTGAGCTACCAAGTTGCCTACAGAGTCACCTACACAAACTTCCAGTCGTACTCGGAGTGGCCGACCTCGGGAGCGAGCTTGCGCCAGTTGGTGAGGTACGCGTCGCGGCGTGCCTTAGTAACGGAAAGGAGGGTAGGCCAGTACGTCTTGTGGTCGTACGTGAACTGCCCATCAGCACATCCTGTTGTGTAAACTTACGTCGAGGGAGCCGCCGCACTCCTTAGTGAGCCCGCTAGCCTGGAACTGACCGTCGGCCACAGCCTGCTCTCCCGTCTTGGTAATAGTCCTCTCCTTTGCCTCCCCAATAAACGGCCACACCATATTAACGAAGGCGCGCATAGCCCACCCCATATCCTGGAGCATGGTCAAGCTAGGCTGACGTGGGTAATGGACATCGTAGACCTGGAGCATGTCCTTTGTCTGGCCGAGGCTGGGCTTGGGACCCTGCTGCTTGCCTCCAAAGTTGAAGACTGTGCAGACTTGCTGTGCGCCGGCGGGGGTGAGGTCCATCATCCTCTCGAGAAGGAAGACGTTCTGCACCATCTCCCTATCGTCGAGGGGGAGGAGGTTGCGGGCCATCCACACGTAGTTTACGGGCCGCAAGCCGTTCCAGCCCGCGATGTAGCGGGTCGCGTTTGCGGTCTCGCGCTCGGCGATGGCCGCGGTGGCGTCGATGTCGTACAGGTTCAACTTGCGGCGCCAGGATAGGGTCGCTTCGAGGCGGGTGATGGCCGCGTCCGGGTCGCCGTGGGTTACTAGGATTAGCAAAAGAGAGACCAAAGGCGATGCGCTCAAGGAGTCCCAGGTTGAACTCCTCAAAGCAAGCACTCACCAACGAGGTAGCGCAGCAGCGTCTCCTCCGACTATCGTTAGCGTCGCTCCATATAAGACTCACCAGCCACATCTTCTCGCGCTCAGTCAACTCGCTCCCCTCGAGCTTGAACCCCTTAAAATGGGCCTTGAACTTGTCGAGAGCAGCCTTCTGTGCGCCCGTAACCACGGGGCGCGGCTCGGAGGGGGGCGCAGCGAGGATGGCCTCAACCTGGGCAGCGGTGGTGGTGATGGTCATTGCGAGTAATGTATGTGTGTGGGTATGTAGCGGGCGAGATGGTATGCACTGAACACGAAGTAGACTGGCTTTAAAGTAGTTGCACAAGAGTAGGAGGTCATCTCGGCGATCAATTCACCGGCAGCGGCAGCCGGAACGCCAGCCGGTCTGTCGGAATGCGGCACAGGCCACTGGGCATGGCGATTGCTGCCCGCGCGCTAGGCCAGGGTATCGTCTGCTCTGCCGTGGGGCCAGGAGCACGTGATGCACCTGCCTCTGCGTGGAAGTGACTAGCCAGCCCATGCTACATGGGCAGACCAGCTTATCTGCACATTGTCAATTGTCAAGTCACCGGCAGACCGGGTAGTGTTTCGGGTAGTGGCGTGGCGAGGCGTGGGGATGCGCAGGGACCTGTTACCATCTCAGCTATCGTAGCTTGAAAATCTAACTTTAGGCCAACAGTCAGTCTATGGGGACCCCTGTTTCGCAGAAATGAGACTCTGTATGTTTCCGGAGATAGCTTCATAGTCCTCCTAGTGTTTGCCAAGACCTCTGAGGATGAGAATGGTGCACGTCCTCGGCGCCCGCCCTTTTCCGCATCGGTGGCCGACTGTACAAGTCGCATCCCTCCAGCCCTCCGGCCATCCGGGGCACCTTTGACAATTACGTCATACCCTTATTTGGGTACTATCCCGTTGTCGCGCTGTCGCGTCAACGCGAAAAGTTGATGTCTTCTTCTCACCCACCACAGCCACCACAATGCCACCGAGAAAGAGGCACTCCAAGAAGCACAACGACGGAGATAAAGTCGACACGGACAAGGGCAAGGGAAAGGACGAGGGCTCGGGAGTCCCCCGCATCCTCGTGCCGGACGAGACGTCATCCTCGGGCCCTCCGTCTGGCGATACCTCGGCCGCATCGAGTACCCTCCACACGCCGATGGGGACGCCGTTTCCTGTTACGGGAGAGGGGCAACCGCAATCCCGTAACTTGAGGCAGCGGTTTGCGGAGATGACCCGCGATATTGGCAAGGCTGGGGAGGAGCTGAGTGTGAGGATTCGGCGGAAGGTGAGTTGCGGGAGTTAGTTGGAGGGGAAGGAGAGTGGTGGGTGGTTGGTGGGTGTGGAAGGGAGCGGATTGGAAAGTGGTGTCAAGGACGTATGGGGCCGCAAGAAGGATGAGAAAAGTGGGAAGGGAAGGAAGTAAATGGAGACGGAGTGATGTAGGGAAAGAAGGAGGGAAGGAGCAAGGAGGAGGGAAGATGCTAAGCCTACAACGCAGCCACAGACTCACCCCAGGCCGACGGCAACTTTAAAGTCGTTGCACCTGGAACACCTTACGACGAGATAGAGTTACACGACATAGACCATCCGAGCCACAAGAAGCACCACGCGGGCCACCAAGAGAAGCAAGCGGGTTGGAAGAAGTGGTTTGTGGGACGGAGAGTACTGTTCCCACTGTGAGCCACCGCCGAGATACGGCTGACCCAGCGCGTTCCTTCTCGGCATGGCCGCTGTGTGGACAGCCACCCAGCCTGACCTGTTGGGCGGCGAGATGACGGATCTGTGGCCCATGCTGCAGAGCGACATGAGTAACTTTCTCGGCAACATGTCGATGCTGGATTGTGAGTGCGGCTTGGGTGGGAGTTTGGGAGAAGATATGGTGCAGTGAGAGAGAGAGTAAGGTGTCATTGTGACTATGAGTGGCAACGATGGGATCGGTTGTGTGCTGCTTGCCAACGAAGGGTCACCCCGCACACACCCTAACTGTAGCCGCCAAAAAGGCCATCTTCGAAACGCGTGATTTTACTGTGGGCGACTCACTCCACCAAGAGCTCGGACTCGCAGCCAAGCACCCCGTGATTATGATGCCCGGCGTTGTGACGTCGGGGCTGGAGAGTTGGAGCACGGATCCGATTGCTCGCTCGTGGTTCCGCTTACGGCTGTGGGGCACGAGCACGATGATCCGCGCCGTCCTGACGGACAAGGAGCGGTGGGTCGAAGCGATGGCGATCGACCTTGAGACTGGCCTCGACCCACCTGGTCACCGCGTGCGCGCGGCTCAGGGGCTGGACGCGGCGAGCGAGTTCATCCAGGGATACTGGGTGTGGCAGAAGGTTGTACAGAACCTGGCTACGATCGGGTACGACCCAAGCAACATGGACCTAGCGGCGTACGACTGGCGCGTCGCCTTTTACAACCTCGAGGTGCGGGACGCGTACCTCTCCCGGCTCAAGGACCGGATTGAGCTCATGCACAAACTCTCAGGGGAGAAAGTCGTGCTCGTGTCGCATAGCATGGGCGGCTCCCTTATGCTCTACTTCCTCAAGTGGGTCGAGGCCAAGCCGGACGCGCTCGGGTTTGGCGGTGGTGGCGGACCCCGTTGGGTTGAAGATCACCTCGAAGCCTGGGTCAACGTTGCCGGCACGTTACTCGGCGTGCCCAAGGCCATGACCGCGTTCATGAGCGGCGAGATGCGCGACACAGTCGAGATCAACCCCCTCGGTTCGTACGTGCTGGAAAAGTTCTTCTGCCGCAAGGAACGCGCCGACCTGTTCCGCCGCTGGCCGGGCGCGAGCTCGATGTACATGAAGGGCGGCGAGCGGATCTGGGGTGATTTGGACGGAGCGCCAGACGACCCAGCCAATGCCACCGACACGTACGGCCGTTTCTTCTCGTTCCGCGAAACCGCGTCTACCAGCGAAAAGGACATGAACCGCTCAACAATATACCCCAACCTCACAGCTGAGGAGACGGTGCCCTACATTCTCGAGCACACGAGCGACACGTACCAGCGAATGTTTGAGAGCAACTACAGTGTGGGCTTTGAGACGGACCCGAGGCAGCTGCGCAAAAACGCCAAGGACCACTCAAAATGGAGCAACCCTCTCGAGGTCGAGCTCCCACAGGCGCCGAGTATGAAGATTTACTGTCTATATGGACATGGCAAGGAGACCGAGGTGAGCGGCGAGGGAGCTGTGATTCAGGTCACCTGAATGCTGCTACTCCAACTCCAGGCAGACGGCTGACCACAGCGCGCGTACTGGTATGTCAAGGGCGAGTACGAGGAGGGTGAGGGTCGCGACGCGCCGGATTCACAGTGCGATGTGGGTGATTCCGGGTGCGAACGCACGCCCGGAGACTTTCCCCTCGCGCGCAACCACCGCATTGACAACGACGTGACTGTCAAGGGTACGCGGCCCGAGGTGCGGTCTGGTGTCAAATTTAGCGACGGCGACGGAACGATTGCAACAGCGAGCCTCGGCGCCATGTGTGTCCGCGGGTGGAAAGGCAAGACCAAGTGGAACCCGGCTGGCGTGAAGGTGGTTACGCGGGGTGAGTTTTCAAACGAGATGCGCTGACCTCTGAATTCCTTCACCAGCCGGAGGCGCTGGATTTGCGCGGCGGCGCGCTGACTAGCGACCATGTGGACATTCTCGGCAGTTCGCCGCTGAACGAGGCGATCCTGAAGATTGTGGGCGGGCGGGGCGATCTTGTGAAACCGCACATTGGGAGTGACATTGAGCGCTATGTCGAGAAGATGAAGTGGGACTAGGAGTAAGGGTAGACGATGCCAACCTACGCGTGAGTATACGTAACTGCTTTTCTAGGCCCCAAGGTTTGCGTGGGACGCGACCATGATTGAGGGCATTGAGGGGATTGAGGGGGCACGCACGGTGCAACGAGGCGGACCGAAGCGGACGGTTCCGGCTTGCGGCTTCCAGATGGAGGTTGCTTATGGGGATTATGCATTATTATGCATCGTGTAATTGAACACTGAATTGGGTTGGTTTTATGGTTTGCTTGACGACGGTACGACGGGTCATTACTGTGCTGGTTGTAAAGGACGCTGTAACGTTTCAGTGGTGGGAGCGTTTCAGGACCGATTGAAAATTCGGCAAACAACCAATTCAACCAACAACCACTCAACCAAACATGGCCAAAACATCCCACTCCGACGGAACACGACAAAGTTGGGTATTGGACGGTATTGCGCACTCCTATTTCGGCAAACACGCAAACAACAAATGTCTACATGTCTTCCTCGGACATGCGGACAAACACATGCCAAGGCGGAGTGCATGGCCTCAGGCAAGGTCTTGGTTTCTTGGCTTTTGGCTCCTGGCTCTTGGCTCTTGGCTCCGGTATGGGGCGTAGGGACACATGTCCAAACACCAGCCACATGTGGCTTGAACTCGTATGCCCAGCTGCCGAGCTGCTATTCTCTGAATGTAGCAGCTGCGGAGCGCAGTAAACAAGCCCTGCAAAAAAGCGCGACTGATGTCTCGGCGTTCTCGGCAGCAGCTCGGTAGCTTGTTGTAAGCCATCGTAAGCGCCTTTGAATGTAATGGCAGTCTTCCGTAGCTGCCACATGACCGCTCATGACCGCCCGGAATAGCCCGTGATGAGGCCTGCAGGGGCTAGATCGCAGCAATCTTTCCCACTGATAGTCGATGGCCGACGTCGTCCCGCCGCCATCTGACGCTGACGCTGACATTTATAATAGCTAAAAGCTATCATATCATTATCATGGGATTGTAATTTGCCATTGCCACACTCAGCACCGATCGCAGCGTCACGTGCGGACAGCATTGCAGAATTGCCGTGGATTGTGACGTACCAAACGCCAAGCCAGCCATCCCGGCGACATCCTTTCATCTTTCGGAGCGCTCCTGTTGACACGGTCTTGACGGGGAATGGCGGTGCTCCAAGTCAGGCTCGGCAATGACGACGGCGGCGCCGGAGAAATCCTATTACAGTACAATGTTCTGCTCGCCATTGGGTCCAAAGAGTGCCTGAGAGCTCGCCTTCAGGTCTTCAGGATTCGACGTCCGAGGTGCCTGCAGGAATACTATGTTGGTATGGTATGTTTTCATCTGCCAGATGGTGCGAGCAATGGTATCCGTGCTCCCGTTAGGTTGGCGTGACCACTGTAGCGCCCTTTGTTGGGATCAGCAGGTCCCCAACAGAGTAAAGCGCTTCGCTTCAGAGCCTCATAGCATGGTAGCTGGCAGTAAAGCTAGAGCTAGGATTAACCGCTTTTTTCAGAGGGCGTTCTCATTATCTTGTTCATGGCCTATTGCCTTGGCGTACGGGTGTGTTGACGGATGAGCGTGTTGTTTACATCGTCAAGCACTTAAAGTGGTTGAAACTGAGGAGGCAAAGGGACCTGGATGTAATGCTTCAAACTGCACCAAGGATCCAAGCATCAAAGGAGGCTTAAGGGAAGGAAACCGGCAAATCCCTCAATATTGAACCCTGAAATCTGGTGGATTTCCCCCTCGTTCCCCTCGTCCCTCGTCCCCTGCGTTCCTTCACTCTTGGTCATCCAGCCCCCCCCCCCCCCCCCCCAACTCTGGAGACCTTGCAATCTCTGACCGTCTTGCTCTGCAGTGTACGGGTGTGTTCCCCGTTCTGAGCCTCAGTCCCTCTACAGTACATATTCGCCCTTATACCCCCAGTACTTGCCGAGGTTTGAGACAAGAGAACCGAGTTTTTTTTATATCATTGGCAGTGTGACAGTTTCGGCTGAGGCACATGAGCATGGGTATTAATACTTGGCATGAATATGTTGAACAGCTAAAGGCTCAGGGTAAAATACCTTGCCCTACGATTATATCCACCGACGTAACCTTTCCTTGGATGTTATCCCTTGTTCTCATTCTATGGAGTCCCCCCTTCCTTGGCTCTTCTGTCAACCACGAGCCTCTGATCCTCTGCCTTTCGCTAATGACCCAAGAAAGCCAAGGCAATCAACACTCTACTGTGCCTCATGCATACGTACGTATGGTGCAAAGGTCACCTCATACAACCCTGGTTATAGGTAGTTGAGTTCAGTCCCAGAGTGAGGTACACAGCAATCACTCCTGCCCCTTGCTCTCCCTAACCAACTGACCTCTCTCACACAACCCACCACCCCACCTCAAACTCCCAACCACCGTTACTTCTCATCAATCATCTCTCTTCCTCTTCCTCTTCATCTTCATCTTCATCTTCATCTTCATACATCTCCCTCTCTCTCTCATATACTCTTCATCTTCGTTTAATCCTTTCCCTCTCCCTTCTCTTCCCCCCCCCCCCCCCCCCCCCCCCCCCACACTTGTTTCCTCGTCTTGTTCTTCCCCTCTTACAAACGGACAACTCCGTCCTCGTCACTTCCCTCCTTCCCTCGCAACCACGCCAGACCAGACGACAACCTATCTCGCACCTCACACGAGTGCCATCTTCTCAACCCGTTGCCATACCCAACAACATCACACGTGGTTGTCAGCACTCTGTGACACTCTTCATCCTTTCCTCTGCTCCTGCGCATCATCCAAGTTGTACTTTGAACACTTGTCATCTTACCTTTCCTCTCCGTAACCCGCCCACTCTCGTACCACTGTAATCTACCATGTCGCAACCATCTGATCGCGACCTTGGCGACCGCAATTCCGGCGGCTTCCACTCGGCAGAGGCCCACGAGATGGCCGACACTGCATACCTCGGACCGGCACCTGGTCCTTCTCCCTCTGTCTTCTCCCGGGACTCGACCTACACCTCGCTTGCCCCTTCTGAGCGCTCTCACGGCGCGAGGGACTCGTGGGGCAGCAACAAGATGATGGCTTCGGGAGAGGCACCCATCGCTGGATCAGCTGTAAGTCGTACACGATAGAGTCACACATGTGATGGGCGCCCCGTTGGATACGGAACGCGGTAGTGGTTGGTGGTTGCGCCCGACAACCCACTGTCCCTGTCCCTGTTCCAGCTGGTAACCCCCTTTCCCCTTTTCAACTCGAGACTAACACGCTCTCAGCTTCCAACTGGCGCCGCCGCTGCATACGCACCCCGCCAGCAGTCTCAGCTCCAGCACGGCTACACTTCACCGTACGATTCGGAGACCGTCGGTTCGTACGCCCCAGCTGGCTCTGTTCCCACTGCTCCCGATTACGAGAAGACCCCAGCATGGGCCGCGCAGAACAACCAGCGCAAGCGCAAGTCGCGCTGGTGGCTCTGGGCACTCCTGGCGCTCATCTGCTTGATCTGCGCTGGTGTTGGTCTTGGCGTCGGTCTCGGCCTCGGCCTCAACAAGAAGAGCGGCGCGAGCTCAGACTCTGCCAAGGACAAGCCCATGACCGACGTTGCGGGCCACACCACCGGTGCTGAGAAGCCCAGTGCTACGGATGCTCCAACTGCCGCTGCCATCCCCACCTCTGGTGGCTTTGGCTCCATCATTACCCTCGACGACGGCACCAACATGACATACGAGAACGAGTTTGGTGGCCACTGGTACTGGGACCCGGCCGACCCGTTCAACAACAACGCCCAGGCTAACTCGTGGACCAAGCCTCTCAACCAATCCTGGGACTGGGAGAAGGACACCATCTTTGGCGTCAACCTCGGCGGCTGGCTGAACACTGAGCCCTTTATTGTCCCCGGCCTTTACGAGCGCTACTCCACTGGTCCCGCCGGTACCACGGTTGACGAGTACACTTTGTCGATCAACATGGGCACCGACCTTGAGAAGGCCATGACTGAGCACTACGATACTTTCATCACCGAGCGCGACTTCATGGAGATTACCGCTGCCGGCCTCAACTGGATCCGTCTTCCAATCGCCCACTGGGCAATCTACAAGGACCCCAGCGAGCCGTACCTTGAGCGTGTGTCCTGGACCTACGTTCTCAAGGCTCTCGGCTGGGCGCGCAAATACGGTATCCGCGTCAACCTCGACCTCCACACTGCCCCTGGCTCGCAGAACGGTTGGAACCACTCGGGCAAGATCGGCGCCATCAACTGGATGAAGGGCGCTATGGGCCTTGCCAACGCACAGCGCACTCTCGAGACCATTCGTACGATCGCCCAGTTTATCTCGACGGACGAGTGGAAGGACGTCGTTCCCATGTTCTGCCTCCTCAACGAGCCCAACGGAGCCAGTATCGACCAAGCAAACGCCAAGCGCACGGTTGGAACCTTTACTTACGAGGCGTACAAGACCATCCGTGCAGTCACCGGCTACGGTGAGGGCAAGGGGCCCATGATTGCCATGCACGATGCCTTCCTAGGTGTGACCGAGTGGTTCGACTACCTCCGCGGTGCCGACCGTCTTGCCATGGACCAGCACCAGTACCTCGTCTTCCAGGACCAGCTCACCGGGCAGATCTCATCGTTCCAGAACCGCCCTTGCGACGCTTGGGCTGATCGTACTGCCCAGACCACCAACACGTTTGGCGCCAACAACGCCGGCGAGTGGTCCGCAGCTGTTAACGACTGTGGCCAGTGGCTCAATGGTGTCGGCCTCGGCTCGCGCTACGACGGTACCTTCCAGGGCTATGCGGACAAGCGCATCGGCTCGTGCGATTTCTGGAACGACTACACGCAATGGGACCAGGCCACCAAGGACGGTCTTCGCGAGTGGGTCGCCTCGTCGATGGACGCCTTCCAGAACTACTTCTTCTGGACCTGGCGTATCGGAAACGGAACCACTACGGTTCCCTCGCCCAACCCCATGTGGCACTACCGCCTGGGTTGGAAGGAGGGCTGGATTGCTGCCGACCCGCGCACTGCCACTGGCACTTGCGCTAAGGCGGGCGTCTCGGTTCCGCAGTTCGGGGGCACCTTCTCTGACCCCGCGATGGTCGGCAAGGGCCAGGTCTCGCCTGATCTCCCTGCCGCTCAGACTGCTTCGTACGCTTGGCCCCCAACCCAGTTCACCGACATCTCTCAGGCCCAGATGAACCAGATTCCCCAGTACACCAAGACTGGCACGCCCATCACCATGCCGGGTCCTACCTACACCAACCCCGCAAAGCCCTCAGAGACGATTAACGCTGGTACTGGCTGGGCCAACTCGAACGACGGCCTTGGCCAGGCGTATGTCAAGGTTGCCAACTGCGAGTACCCTGCCATCTACGACACGGTCGGCGGTATCGGCGCTGGTCAATGCGGTGCTGGCGGTGGTGATGGTGGTGGCGGCGCCGCTGCTTCTCCACCTGCAACTCCTGCGGCTGCAGCTGCTACTCCTGCCGGCGCGCGTCGCGGCTACCCTCCCCGCCAGTAAAGGACGAGTGACGACGACAAAACTACCTACGGACTCTTCTGGTTAATACCAAACCCCCCCCTCAATCCCACCATTGCGCAATCTGTATACCACTCCATTGTCTGTCTGGCATTGCTGAATATCCGCTCGCTATACTAAGGCGCCTGGCACATCTATGTTTTTATAGCTTATGGACATTTAGCACGTGGCGGTGTGTGGTGGTCGTTGGCCGCGAGAGGGGACTGCGAGACTGGGGGCAGTCTTAATCGTGAACGTGGTTAAAATGTGTTTCAACCCCTCGCAAGCATAAAAAACTTGGCAGGGCCTGACACGGTTCAGACGTGCAGTTGTCAGTTTGCACTTTGGTCCAACTTTGGCTTGCAGCAAACCAACAATGAGTTGCTGGTGAATGTTTGCTTGTCTCTTGTCAATGCCAAGTCCCGGGTACCTTGTCTATCCCGCATCCCTCAATCAAGGTAATCAGGGCAAGCAATTGATCCTGCAACTTTATTGTATTTTTCCTGTATCAAGTCCGACGGAAGTTTGAGCGGGGAACGCAACGACGCCGGGCGTGCTGTGCGACATTCAGGAGATGGGACATGAGGCGCGGAGGAGGGGGTCCGGGTTTCTCGGCTCGCGACTCCAAAGCAGTCCCAAACATGATCGCGTCGGCTCGCGACTCCAAAGCAGTCCCAAACATGATCGCGTCGGCTCGCGACTCCAAAGCAGTCCCAAACATGATCGCGTCGGCTCGTGCACCGCCGCCACGAGGATGGATGGATCTCATGCATCTATCAGACAGTTAGGACAGGAATAAGACAGGAATGGGAATCAGGATCCAGATCCGGCCCCCTTGGTATGAATCTCGCAACGCCCTCTCCTCAAAGATCACATCTGGACGCTCCCCAATCGTGTCGTCGTCTGTGAGCCCTCTGCCAGGCGACTCTCCTAATGCCCAGCCTACTCCCAGCACTTGCGCCTACTCCCAGCACTTGCGCCTACTCCCAACACTTGCGGAGAAGCGCGATCTGGCGCCGCGCGCGGGGTACCGGTGTCGCGGTCTCAATGATCGCCAGCGCGAGGGCCACGGGCCACGACACCACCGTCCACAGCGGCGCGGTGATGGAGCGCACGCCCTCGGCGTACGCGAGCACAATGCGGGCCAGAGTCAGAGTCATGGCCATGCCTGCGCGGCGGCGCCCCTCCAGAGGCGGGGACGCATTAAACGGCGCAGACTTGACCAGCTCGAGGGCGCTAACCAGCGCGTCTTCGGCGCGGCCGCCGCGCGCCCACGCGCCGGCGTACGCGATCCGGCGCGTGTTCTGTGCCGGAGCCAAATCACGCGTGGAGGGGAGGGGAACTTGGAATGCCGAGCCAGGAGCAATGTGGAGCGTGATTCCGGGCTGGGCTGCAATACGGCCCATGTCGTAGGTCAGAGCTAGGGTTTGGGTTGGGGCTGGCATTGAGGCGTCATAGGCCGGTGGTGCGGGGGTTGAGGTTACGCTTACTGCGGTCGGAACGGCGCCGGTTGCGGGGACGGCGTCAATGCCTGTCCAGTCGCCAGAGAGCGCCTCTTCCTCCTCGGGGGCGGCCCAGCTGCCCGCCTTGAGGAGTTTGAGGGCTCTGTTGCCCGGAATCGCCAGGATCACATGGTCGTAGATGTGGTTGGTGCCGCCCGCCTCGACGAGGCGCACGCCGTACTCGTGCGATGTGATGCTCACGATCTCGGCGCGGGTGTGCAGGTTCTCGGGCGGGACGACGGACGCAAGCTTGTCGATTAATGCGGCACTGGGGTGAGCGAGGACTCGGGATGTTTAAAGAGAACAGGACAGCGAGGTGACTAGACTCCGACCACACTGTGTAGAGCAAGTTGGTCCTGAGCCTCTTGTCGTCTGGCACTCCACGTGCCAGCCCAGCCCATCTTAATCAAGACCGGGGCGCATAAACCGCGCCCTCATCTCCTCAGGTCGCTTCGACTCCCTCCCGCCGCGCCCACCGCTCAGGAAGATATCAACTCACCCGCCACCCGTGATCGCCTCCCAACTTGCCTCGTGGTCCTGCACGCCGCGGACGACATCGCCAGCAGGCATCGACTTGGCCGCCAGGTCGTCCGTCAGCAACCAGAGGCGCGCAATACGTGGCTGTGATCAGCTAGGTCTTGGAGATTGGAGATCCAGCTGCAATTCAATAAAAGGAATCGAGTAACTGGTTAGGAGGGCAACTCAGCCATCCCTGAATGGGCAGAACGCACCAGTAGCCACTCGTCAAAGAACGCCGCGCTGTACCCGTTCGCCGAGAGCCACGCGCCGAGCTTCTGATCGTCGTCCGCCTGGGCATACCGGAAACGCAGGGTGTCGAATGCGAGGCGCCATGCACGAGGGTTGAAGAGGTTGAGGCTGGGTGTCAATTGATTCTAGAGCGGAATGACGATCCGCCCCGACCAGTTTTAGTCGGACGTCATCAGCCGCTGTTTCCCACTCACACTCCAGCGGGACGGGGTTGGCGCGAGACGGCCAGCGACATGTCCGTCCGTCGCGTCGGCAGGTCGAGGTGCTTGAGGAAAGCGGCGAGGGTGGGGCTTCCAGCAGGGCTAAAGGCCATCTATCGTCAGAGATGAGTGGGAGGGTGGGAGGCACACACCAGGCCGCTGGGGGTCAGCTTCTCATTTCAATCTGCGCCTCTTCCCACCCACTGTCCACGCCGACTCGGACTCACGTATCCACGAGCACGTCTTCCTTGCCCTCGCGTCTGTAGATGATACCGCGCGCTTGTCCGCCGACATGCTCGGCGCTCTCGTAAATGTTGACTTCGTGGTCCGAGTGTTTCTTGAGGAACTGGGATGAGCGCCTTGTGACGAGTCCTGAACATACCCAGAGGGCTGAGAGGCCGGAAATGCCGCTGCCGACGATGGCGACGCGCATGATGATAGAGGATTAGGTAGAGATAGATAGATAGAGACAAGAGTAGATAACACACGAACGGTACTAGAGTCGTTGGATGTGATTCCAACGCGGCGCGTCCCCACGCCCCCAGACCCCACGCCCCCAGGGCATTTTGTAGTAATACAGCCCAAGATTCTAGGAATGTAAAAGTCTCATGAGAACTTTGCGGCAACCGGCGGCAACCTACCGAGTGGTGGGGTGAGGGACTCTCTGTCTCTCATCTCTGTGGGGTCAGGTTGCCCAGGCACCGCCAAGACGCGGGAAGAACGCGTGACGGTAGGGGAGGGGGGAAGGTGGATGTGGGGTATGTGGGGGAAACACGTGTCGGATTCAAAGCTGGTTTGATATTTACACAGCCCACTAGCACTGTAACCTCCTCCTCCATTGTCATGTCACAGCCTCTTACGCTAAAGCCTCTTGCCACTCTCCACACGGTCCTCTTAACCTCAGAAGACATAGACATCTGAACAATCATCCAGAACAGAACAGTATGCTAACGACTACTCATCACACATCATCGTCTTGGTCGGGTAGGTGCTTGATCTGGTAAGAGTTGACCAAGCTCAATCATGAGTGCAATCACTTCGCAGCCTGCGCCTACTCTGCACATGCGCCGCAACACGGCCCAAGACGCCAACTCCAATAACGGGTCATACCAGGTCGACGGCTGCTGTAGGGGCACCCACCACATCGACTGCAGCGGGTGCTGTGACCCGTGCGGATGCTGTCAAGACGGTTGCGACTGCGACTCTTGCGGGTGCAAATACAACTGCTGCGACTGGTGTGAAGACTGCTGTGGCTCGTTCTGGGGATGGTTAATGTGCGGGCCTCGCTAGACACCATGACTGCAGCCCAGATGCCCCGACACCAAGGCCGAGCGCGACTCGAGTCGCAAGCAAGTGTCCGGAGTCAGACAGCTGGTACTGTAATGGACCAAGATGTGTATAGGTCCATTTCCAAGACGTATAGGTCCATTACCAAGACACGCCATGTGATATAGTGTGGGGAAATCGATTACATATGTATAGCCGAGTCGTGAGGGCCAAGCGGTCGCCAGTCATGTCGCTAGCCCAAGATGAAGAGTGAAAGAGTGAACAGTCCGAGCAAGACGAGCAGCATCACCAAGACAGAATCACAAAGTCCGGCACGCGGCAAGGCCTGCGACCACTTGTGCGTCCTCAACAGTGGTCGCTTGACTGGCGTTGACCGGCGAGTGCAAGTGCTGGTGCAAGTGCTGCCGTCCGGGCAAATAGAAATAGATAACACACTATCATTAGTTTTGTCATGCCCACAGCCCACAGGCCATTCCACAAACCCTTCGACGTCATCCAATGCGCAGTAGCAAGTCATGTTGGATATGACGGGGTGAAGATCGCTGGCGATCTGGACCCTGCGCCACCGTACAGTACATTTGACCATTCCTCATTCCGTAATTTAGTGGAGCGCAGCTTGGCGCAGCAGTGAGCGCAGTCTCCGTCTCCGTCTCAGTCTCAGTCAAGCAATGCCCAGCAGTATCCATCGAGTAGAGCAGCGGTAAAGTGACAATTATGCAAGTGCGTGGTGTTGGTCTATGTGATTGGTTGGGCCGTTGCAAGTAGTGCAGGACAGGACAATAGAGTGGCTTGGCGCGCCGCTGGCGTCAGAACGCCTTGGATTTTCCATCCTCACAATGATCCTCACGAGGGGCCAGATGGATTGGATTGGCTATGTCCCGAGGTCGGGAGGAGGAGACGCATTCAAGCCAAGTGATTCTCGGCGACACACGACATAAGGTGCCGAGACAATGCGTGGAGTAGCGCACATCCCGCTCGGTCTGCGCATGAGGCGCGCTTCATCCCTCAATCGTGCGCGGGGCGGTGGAGACACGGACGGCGGGATCATCAACGATGGCAGGTAATACCGCGGGTCGTCGTGGGGCAGGGGGCGGTCGCACTGTGACATGGGAGGGGTGGGGGCGTGAAGCGAGTTGGTTAGTTGGCGACTGGGGTAGCCGGCAAGTAGGGAATGCAAGTTGAGGTTGTGGGCGTGATATGTCTTTAATGCGTTTGAATGTAACGTGAATGTAGCAGAATCAAGTCGAGCGCACGCAATGCACACTAGTATGTAGTTGCACCCGGTAGTGGCTTGTAAGGAAAGGTCCGGGAAAGACGCGCTCTGTGAGTGGGGGTAGGGTTGGGGATTACGACTCCATGGCGTTTCCCGATAATTGACCAGACCAGTATGGGACTCGTTGTGCCTTGAGGCCTTGTAGTTCAAACTCACGTCACCTCCTACCATCATCCCTGCGCTGTTTCAGAACTTACGCGACTGAGGCATCAAGGAGGCTGGATGCTATACCGCCCAGCACTGCAGCTTGTCAGATGCGATCTGTGTACACTGCCCATGATTTCTATCCCGTGCCAAGCATTGTGTCTGCCGCGCATGCATCGCAGTGTCCCAACACAATTATGATCCGTACCTTTTGCGTTCTCATGAGATCATTGGTGGGGGTGATGATCACATCCGTGTGTCTGTGCGTTCGTGCGTCCGTAGCTGGGACTGTGTTTGTTCCACAAGTCAAGGCGGGGCTCGGAGTGTATCAGCATCTCTCGGCGCGCCAATTCACGGGCCACCGCATTGGCCTGTCATTCCCATCTAGTAAATCTCATCAGAAGTGTGACCAGATCGTGACCCATCAGCCACCATCAGCAACTCCTCCTCGTCCAACTGGGCGGGGTACGACATGAAGATCTGCTTCTCGGCCACGACCGAGATGACGTTGGCCGAGGGCTCTGCGTCAGTGGATGGACATGACGCCTGGGAGCTTTGTGGAAAAAAAGAGTGTGTCGACGTCGCCCGACCTCGTGGGCTCGCTCCACTCTGACGTGAGGGCGTCTGATGGCGCGACTTCCACTGACCGTCACCGTTGCTCCAGCTGTCAGGTGGAGAACCAGAGCCGTCGAGAACCAGAGCCGTCGAGAACCAGAGCCGTCGAGAACCACAGCCGTCGAGAACCACAGCCGTCGAGAACCACAGCCGTCGAGAACCACAGCCGTCGAGAACCACAGCCGTCGAGAACCACAGCCGTCGCCGTGCTGCTTCCCGCCATCTTGATATCTCCCAGTCATCTTCTCGTAGCATACACTCCCAGTCACTCCTCGTAGCTTACACCGCTATGCCAATAGAATACATGCGTCTAGAATACAGTTCTCCGAGTGGTGTCTCTACCGTGCCAGCCCTGCCTGACGGCAGCTTACATGCCCATGACGGTGCTGTCCGACTCCTCCATGCCGCAGCACACCTTGAGTGCGCGCTGCATGCTATCGCGGCTTGCTTCAAAGGGCGGCGTCTCGTTCAGATACGTCTCGAGGGCATCACGCAGGCTGTCTGCCGAGAGGCGGTTGATTATTGCGGGCGAAGCGAAGCGCTGTGGCGTCAGCTATGTTCCATCGGCGTCACTTCTCCGGAGACCATTCCCCTCCTCCAGCTTGACTCACAGCACTGCCGATAGGCGGAGTGGCCATGCCACTGGCAATGCCACTGATGCCACCCATGCCATTGCCCATCGGACGCGCAGGCGGGAGGCCAACTAGCCTGCGGGCCTGGTTGATCCGCGCCTCGTCGTACGTGTCGAGGCGGGTCTGTGCGCGGCGGAGCTCGTGGCGCAGCGTCTGGATCTCGTCCTGCATCTGCACCAGAACCCGGTACAGCGGGTTGAAGGGGTCACGGATACGAGTCCAGTCTTGGGTCAGCTTTGTCATTGGGCAGCTCCAGCTCAGGCCACATACCCCACATGAGGGGTACTCACCATCGGCATTCTCCATCAACGCCTCCTTCCACTTGCGCGCCTCTTCCTGGTCTTCGGCACTGAAGACTGGCGACTTGATAGCGACGTCGGCGAGCTCGAGCGCCTCCTCCATCGCCTCCTGCGACGGCGGCAGCGGGATACCTCCAAACTCGTTCTCGAGCTGCTCCAGCAGGCGGTAGCGCGTGTGCGGGAGCTGTTTGACGATGACGGTCGGGAATGGGATGGACATTGTATGTGAGTGTGAGTGTCTGTAGTATGAGATGGGTGGGCGGCGTCAAGTAGTCGTAGCTTTTATCCAGCCGCCCACAGCCGCCCATGTCAACAATATTATCTGCCAAGCCCTGTAGACAAAGCTGCAGTTGTTCGTGGGCCTGGCCCACAACAACACCGCTTAGCACCTGAACTCATACAGAGAACATTAGCACAAACGCCAACACAGGGATGGCCGGATGCTCTGGCCCGCCGGGCCCATGCCGACGTCCATGGATATCCGATGCTCCAGCCCAAGCCTCCAACCACGCGCCCTGCACATCCGGGGCAAACGGCGGGCGGCAATCGAGTATTGTCAGCGGAATCGGACGGCGACTCGGGCCGTGTCGAAAATCTTGATTCCGACGCTGGCCGACTCGAGCACTGTACCAAGCTAAATGCTCACATGGGCCACGTGGAAGTGGTTTGACCAGCAACGGCCTCACAGCCGCCCAAAGCCGAAAAGCCTCATCAAGCCTCATGAGTCTTTTGAGTCTTTTGAGCGCTATGCCACCCCCACGCATGACCCATTCAGTAGATTGGGCCGTGTTATCCCCACCAAAGGTCGCCGTTCTAACATCTTGCACGTTTCTACTGGCGCCGTGTACCTTCGGAGGATGATGCACCCTGGTGGCGGCTGCCGTTGTACAACGTGCATGCATATGTCGGGCTATGAGGTCATGTCGATCAGGCTTTATCGGCGCTTTCAAGTGACTACCAGCGGCTTCTAGGCACTAGGCTTCGGCAGGACGTTCGACGACATCCACGAGCTCCTTCCACTGCGTCATGCCGCCGACAGGGGCCCCGAGGCTCTTCGCGTCAGCGGCTAGCGCGTCAATGTCGGAGCGCATTTGCTGGCGGAATCGCTCGTCCTCGTCGCCCTCAGGAGCCGCGGCGCTGCTGCTCCCAAAGAGACTGAAACCGCTCTTCTTGCTCTTGCGGTGGCGGCGAAGCAGATCTTCCGTCTTGCGCACCGACGCAAGAATGCTCGCGTACTGCGTCAGGACATGCTCGACCACTGCGGCGGACCAGTCGGCGCGGTACGCCGAGAGCGCGGGCCGCGCGTCGAGGAACGTGTGGAGTGGCCGGAGGACCTGTGACACAAAGTGCGAAGGAGCCGAGGAGCGCGGCGGAGCGGCGCGGAACTGGGAGGCGACGCTCCGTACATGCTTGAGTGGCTCGGCGCAGCGGCGTTGCAGGATACTGATGATGCGAGCGGCGAACGCCTTCGTGCTCAGCCCGACTGGGAAGTCGACGTCCATCTGCTGGAGCATCTTCAGTCCCCGGATGCGGGCGCAGAGCTCGTCGACGTCTGCGACGGCTGCGGCCGCGAAGCGCAGCGCCGCGTCGTCCTGCCCGCTGTCATCGTCGCTGCCAGCTTTGTACGACCCGAGTGCCGTCGACAAAAATGTCCCGTAGCGCGCGACAACCTGCAGCCCAAGGCGCCAGAAGCGGTGCGCCAGTTCAGGCAGGTAGATCTCGGGTGCCCAGCACGCGCGGAACGCATCCCACGCTGCACCACTCTGCGGGAGCGCCCAGGGGGTGGTAGACGGGTTGGCCGGGACGGGCGCGCTGAGCGCCGCCTCGAGCGTGCTCACAATCTCTTTCCACCGCAGCTGGAAATAGACGGGTAGCTGCCAGCGACGCTCGAACGCTTCGTACGCCGGACTCTCGCGCATGGCCACCACCGCGTCCGCACTCGGTGCGGCGCCCTCGAGCAGCATCAGGAACGCGTGGGTTGTGGTGTAGTGCTTGTGCAACTCGTCAGGGCGACCGGCGGCGAAGATTGTGCTGCCCAGATTGTCGACAGTAGCGCTGCAGATCTCAGGCCAGAGTACGCCGGAGAACAGCTCGAAACGTGGAGACACGGTGTGGGCGAGAGAGAGGAGCGGCGCGTACCCCTCAACCTGGGATAGGACGCAGTTGTAAAGTCGTGCCAGAGCCGACGTCTCTTCCAACCTTGCGCGCATGCCGCGGATAGGAGTTTCGGGGGCAACTGGGACAGGAGAGGCGACGAGTGCCGTCGGTGTAATGGTTTTGGAGCAGAATGCACGCACTGCGCGCTGGACCACTTCCTCGGCCTCGGCCCACCCCTCGATTGAGTCGTACGTCTTGAGGCATGCCTTCATCTGCGCCTCATCGCGCGCCTCGAGGGCAGTCGTGAGGAGCGAAGAGAGGTCGCGGCTAAGGCGGCCCCGCAGCGCGTCAATCTGCGGCGACACGGTGTCGGCGATCTTGCAACCTTCCGCCCGCGCCTTGCCCCGCAGGTACACGAGTTGTGAGTACTCGCCAGCCAGGCGGACGACGACCTTCCCCTGCTCATCAGTAGAGTTCTCGAGTGCCTGTGCGCGCGCGAGCGTCTCAAATAACCGCTGCAAGAGGTCGAGGAGCGCCTTCTCCTCGCGCAGCGCAGCGCGCTCGTCGAGCTTGGCCTGTACCGCGTCCTGGTGATACTTGAGTACGTCCCGGACGGTCTGCCGTTAGCCACGTATCTCGCGTTATGAGCTACGCACTTCCACTTCGCCGCGGAGGAGACCCAGCGGCCGCTCCAGTCCCCTCAGTCGCTCTGTCTCGCCGCGCAGCCCTGTCCCCAGCGAGATGAACTCCTCGTAGTCGTCATTGATGAGTTGCACAAGCTCCTCGCGCAATTCGGCGAGATAGCTACGGAGCTCGCCACGTAATTCGTCGAGAGGGATGTGGATGCGGGAAAGGAGGAACGCGTCAACGTCAAACTTGCTCCCGCTGAGGAGGGCATGGTCGCGCGAGAGCGGCAGGAGGGAAGGAAGGTCGAGACTGTGCTCGCGGCTGTCGATTTCAATGCCTGCCGCAGCGGCGGTGACGAAGGCACTTGTCGCAGCGGCATGAGCATGATCTGGCTCTGGAGTACGGGAATGTGATCGTGGTGGTGAGTCGCCCATCGTGTCCACGGCCATGTTAGGATGTTGATGTGTTGAGAGCGCGCGTTGACGCTGATCGTTGACGTCCAGAGGTGGAGGCGTGCCACGTGCCTGGCGGAGATCAACCCGACCTTTGCACTTTCCAACTTGCACTTTTCGGATCTTCATCATCATCAACCATGTCCGACGACAACAAGGGAGCACCGCGCGCGCCGCTCAACATCCCCGCCGGGAATAGTCCGATCACCCCGGATCGTGACGCTACGTTTGACCCGGAGGCGGAGAAGCTCACGGGCAACTGGTGGGAGGACCGGAAGCGGGCACTCAAGGTGGGTCGCATGGCGATGGCGCTGGCAGGCAAGGCATCTGAGGTTTGGAGAAGGAAACCAAAGCGGCAAGAGAATTGAGGAGCCCTCGTTGAGCTTGAGACGGAATGAGGAAATTCTTAGATGTCGGCGGACACAGCTAATGCTAGCGAGTCTCTACCGACGACTTCTCCATGGAGCATGCGGGCCAGGTGCCATGCTTGCGTTCATCGTTGCTGTACGCCATCTCAGGTGGTGTCGGCATCGGTGCGATTCGATTCCTTGGGACCAGGAGTGAGTTGACGTTGGCCGACTGGAACTGACATGCAGGAGTGTACAGCTCGTGCAACTGGGCAGTACTTGGCGGGTGTGCCATTGCGGTCGGCGCTTGGTTAGTGCCCCTAACGCAGCTCTACTGACGCCCACAGGGAGATGTGCAACGCACAGAGGAGGGAAGAGCTGCGCAACATGCGCATGATCCAAGACAAGTTCCCCCATCGCCACGTCTCCAACCTCAAGCGCCCCAACCAGGACTGGCAGCCACCAACCCAAAACAAGGAGTAGACTGTCACTTGACTCCACACACACCATTCAACAGCATATTAGCACACATGAAATGCAGAGATTCATGGACTCGGCAAACACTACTGCTATAAAATGGCGGTCACCGCAATGGTGGGATCATAGACACTCTATTAAATGTCGGCGTCGTCCTCGTCGGGGAGGGGCGCGTTGGCAGCGACCGCAAGCTCGTTCTCGTACTGAGCCATGAGCTCCTTGTCGACGACGACCTCGGGGGGAGCAAGGGCAGGGGCAGCGACAAACTCGAGCGACTGGTTGCCGACGAGCTTGCGCGCGAGCCAGAGGAAGGGCTTCTCGAAGTTGTAGTTCGACTTGGCCGAGATCTCGAAGTACTGGAGGTTCTCTGTACGTCAGCACACTGCAGCACATGTTGTGATCCCCGTATTCGACGCACTCTTGCGGTGGAAGGTGACGTTGCCGGTCTTCACCTTGCGCTCCTGCGGGGCGTCAGCATTCATCCTTCTGTGACTGTTCAAGCGGCGTACCTTGACGTCGACCTTGTTACCGCAGAGGACGATGGGGATGTTCTCGCAGACACGCTCGAGGTCACGGTGCCAGTTGGGGACGTTCTTGTACGTGATACGCGAGGTAACGTCGAACATGATGATACCGCACTGGCCCTGGATGTAGTAGCCGTCACGGAGGCCACCGAACTTCTCCTGGCCGGCGGTGTCCCAGACGTTGAAGCAGATGGTGCCCTGGTTTGTCAGCACACGCGCCGCTGGGTGGCAAATTTCGAGCCAGCGAGCTCAGACGTACAAAGTTCTGCGGACGTCAGCAAGAACACTCAGATCAATGGCAAAAGCACAACGTACGGTGTGGAACTTCAAGGGGTGGACCTCAACACCGAGGGTGGCTGGGGAGGGTTAGCTTGCTCGAGCCGTGAGTGCAGCGGCCGCGCGCGATGGTTCGCACTCGAGTGGCGAGGTTTCGCAAATCGCGTGCCCGCCAGTGGCCTTGACCAGACATACCAATGTACTTCTTCTCGAACTCGCCTGGAGGTCGTCAGCACCGAGACGGGACGATGAATGCAGCCCTAGTCCAGGACGAGGGAATCAGAGCTTGTGGGATGGGACGTACCAGTCAGGTGGCGCTTGACGAAAGTGGTCTGAGCACGATCAGCTTTGATCCAGTTGTAGCTCTGATGGAGAGCCGAAACGCACCTTGCCTGTAGTTGAGAGGGAGGGACGCGCATGTCAGTATAGATGTAGCGGTAGCTGGCGAGTATACGTACCCTACAAGCGTCAGCAAGTCTCTAGGAAGGTTGCGAGGAAGGGTGGCGGCGTGGATGGGGGATAGGGATTTTGAGATGTAAACTTACGGTACCACCGTCACCGCAGAGGACGAGCTTGAAGGTCGCGGCGTTCTCCTCGGCCATTTTGAAGTCTAGTGTTGTCTATTAGGTAGGGAGAAGTAGAGAGTGACGACGTAAAGTCTTTTGAAGGAGTAGTTTGGTTGTAAAGAGAGAGATGGAGGAAGGAAGGATTGATGGTGAGCAAGCGGGTTTGAATGTTGGTGCTGTCCTCCTGTCCTCCAGTTCTCCCTCTTCCAACCCAACTCCTGGGCGGAGGCTTGCGATGGTACCAGCCCTGGCTCTTGGTGCCAAAGCTGGGCAGGCTCCTACCCAGTCTTGCCACGAGAGCAGGGCAACCTCTTCAATCCCCCCCCTGAGTCGAGCTTGCTTCACCCAGAGAATTTTCATGACCTCATTTACGCTCACTTTTCTCCCACCATCTGACATGCCCAACCACTTGTGCCTGAACCTCCACTCTCCATTCTATGAATTGTTGATGTCTGGCGTTCGATCCGCACTCATTGACCTTCAACACCTCCACCTTGCCTCAACTCTACAAATGTCAGGCAACATGGCTGGAGACCGCAACAGCGAGCTCGTAAGTTATACTGCACTCACGACTGAACAGTCACTGACGATGCGGCGACTGCCGCGGCCAGACAGACCACGAGCGTCATAAGGAAGGTGCAAAGGTATTGTGACAAGCAACCTACTCCAACTAACGACAGGGTGCTCAGTCAACAGCACGCTTCGTGAATGTAACAGAGTCAATCGACGAGCGACTGAAGAAATCGACGATCGGCCTCGTCACCCTCGAAGACTTCCAGAAAACCAAGGAGGAAATCGAGGAGGAGAAGCGCCGCGAGGCTGCCAAGACGGCTGCAGATAAGATGTGAGCTTGGTACTATTCACTACAGCTGACAACAGTTCTGCAGCCAAGAAATCCAAGAAGGACAAGAAGAAGAAGCGCGCGATGCTCTCCTTTGCGGACGAGGAAGAGGCGGGGAAGGCGGTCGAGGAAGGTGAGCTGGATGAAGAGAGTCAGCTGACCCCAGCCCCTTCGCCCAAGCGGAAGAAGCTCCTCAAGAACCCCGAAGTCGACACGTCTTTCCTCCCCGACCGCGAGCGCGAAGCACAGGAACGCACTGAGCGCGAGGAGCTTCGGCAAAAGTGGCTGGCCGAGCAGGAGCGCATCAAGAACGAGGTCATCGAGATCACGTACTCGTACTGGGACGGAAGCGGGCACCGGAAGACTGTCGAGTGCAAAAAGGGCGACGACATTGCGGCCTTCCTCACAAAGTGCCGCGCGCAGATACCAGAGCTGCGCGGCATGAGCGTCGACAACATGATGTACATCAAGGAAGACCTAATCATCCCCCATCACTATACATTCTACGACTTCATCATCAACAAGGCGCGCGGCAAGTCGGGACCCCTGTTCAGCTTTGACGTGCACGATGACGTGCGACTCATCTCGGATGCAACGAGGGAGAAGGACGAGAGTCACGCAGGCAAAGTCGTCGAACGCTCGTGGTACAACCGCTTCAAGCATATCTTCCCGGCCAGCCGCTGGGAGGTATACGACCCGGACAAAGACTACGGGTCGTACAAGATCGCATAGCCTCTTATCCAAGGTCTTGAGATCCATGTTGTACACTGCCATATGCACTGGTTCATACTGTTGGATGTCCGATGAGTGCGGAGCGGAATGAGTCGCTGGTGGAGGTTCGGTCGGCTGACTCCGTGAATTGCCACCCACAAAATTCTGACTCAACACACTCCTCTTCGCGCATGCTCTTTGGCCGACTCACCGCGGCGCTCAACCGTCTTCGTCTCGCTATGACCGTAGCCGTGCACCCCGCGTCTCCCATCACCGAGCCTGCCGCAAAGCGCATGCGGCTTTCGCCTGAGATGGAGGGCCCGCAGCCCGCAGCTATAGGCACAACGGTCTTCCCCAAGCCACCCAACGATTCCACCGCATCCCTCGCCACCGCTTCCACCGACTCCTCACCGCAGCCCAAGAAGAAGAAGTCAAGGCGCTCGCCCAAGGCCGGCGACTGGTCCATCGTTCCCACATCGGAGCAGGAGGTTGCGTCCGCGGCTGCCTGCGAGGAAACGATGAGCCTGCCTTTCGAGTTGGAACGCAGCTACGCTCACGAGCTGGTGTACAGTAACAAGCTCGTGCTTGCACCCATGGTGCGCAGCGGAGTGCTTCCTGCCCGCCTCTTGTCGCTCTACTATGGGGCAGGGTTGGTGTGGACCCCCGAAATTGTCGACAAGGCGATCATTGGCGCTCAGCGGAGTGTTGACCGTGAGCATCGCTGTTGGCTTACATTGTTTGATCGTAGCTGACATCAGCCGAGACCGGAATCGTCACGTACCACAAGGGCCAGGGCGCGATCTGGACCACTCACCCCATCGAGAAACCGTTTGGTGAGTCCGCTCAAGGCGACCTACGGAAGCTGACCCCAGTCATTTTCCAGATCGGCAGCTCCGACCCGAAGCTGGCCGCCGAGGCAGCCAAGGTTGTCGAGCAGGACGTAAGCGGCATCGACCTGAACTGCGGGTGTCCCAAGCCGTTCTCGACACACTCAGGCATGGGCGCCGCGCTCCTCTCCACTCCCGACCTCCTTCTCGACATTCTGCGCTCCGTCCTCCGTGCGGTCGACGTCCCCGTGTCGTGCAAGATCCGCCTCCTCGCAGGGCAGCAGGACACGCGGCACCTCGCGTCGCGTATCCTGCGCACCGGGGTCCGCAACCTCACTGTGCACTGCCGGACGCGCGACATGCGTCCCCGGGAGCGCGCGATCTGGGATCGCCTCCGCGACATCGTTGAGCTCGGCGAGCGGCGCGGTGTGAACGTCATCTGTAATGGTGACGGCGAGGGGGCGGTCAACTGGGAGAAGATCAAGGAGGAGACCGGGGCCAGCAGTGCGATGCTTGCGCGCAGCGCTGAGAACAACCCCTCCGTCTTCCGCCCCGAAGGTCCAGTGGACAACCTCACCCAGGTCGTACCCAGGCTCCTCAACATTGCCGAGTACACCAAGTGCAGCTGGGGAAGCATCAAGTTCCTGCTGATGCAGTACCGTCCCTCTCCGCCGCCGCTCAGCACGATCAGCAGAGCGCGGCGCAAGGAGCTCAACGAGGTGCTGTCGCGGGCCAAGAGCGTCGAGGAGCTTGCGGAGAACCTCAAGATCGAGCTCGGACAGGGCAAGACGTTATTCGACGAGCTCGACGCCAAGCTGCGTGCGCGTCCGGAGTGGGCTGTTTGGGAGGCAAGCCGTGCTGGGTCGGAAGTGGTGGACCCAAAGCCCGCAGAGGTTCAGGAGGCACAGGCTGAGGAGGGGAACGTGCTCCTCGCCGCCGCTGCATAGCTCATAGTCTTGATTAGATGCATATTGTACAGTACTTTTACTGGAGACGAGGGATGCGCTCAGCCACCTCTGCCGCTCCGTCCTTTTCCCAATGCAGCTCGCGCCCACTCTCAAGCGTTGCAATCGTGCCAGCCAGGTCGCACTGGAGCGGCCTCACGTCCAGTGTGTCCATGAGCCTATGCGCAGTACGGAGCCACGCCAGGGCTGTGGTTCGCCCCTTCTTGGCATCGCTCTTGTACGTGTCGTCGAGGGCATCCTTGGATGCTTCCCAAGCATTAAACAGTGGTGGGGCGGGGTGAGAGCCGGTACCGAGCGCTATCTTGTTGCGCAGCACAAACTCCGGGTAGGATGGGTCGCCAGTCGGCACGAGTGTGTAGAGCTACGGTCAGCCCCGACCTGTGGGAGGAGCCAGGAGGAGCAGAGAATAGGAGGACTCACAATCAGCATCCCGTTCGCGACGGCCGCCCACGCCTTGGCCCACTCGCCGCGGACCTCGCTCAGAGCAAGCCGCGCGCCAGCGACTCGAGCGATCCACCACCAATGCGCGCGCCGCTCGTGTCGTGAGAGTAGCCGGAGGGAGAGAGCAGCCAAAGCAGCGGACAGGTCTGCGTCGAGCGCGCGTGCGCGCAAGGCCGCGACAATTGGCTTGAAAGCCGGACATCTCGTGGCTAGGCGAGACGCCGACGACGCTTGGTCACACCACGCCCTGCTGAGATGCTGGAGGCCGCGCCGCCGGCGCGGTGGGTTCTGCAGACGGACGGTGAGGCCGAGGAAGAAGTTCTGGTGTCAGCTCATCCGTGTGTACACTTACTCCAGCGACAATGTCGCGCCATAAAGCAAAGGAACGCCGGTCATTCGGTGTTTGGACCTCGTGGCCGAGGCGGTCGAGCACGCCCCGTGGCTGGGACGTAGCGTCGGAGAGCCACTCGTCGACAAGCGCGTCGCGGTCAAGCGTGCCCAAGAGGGCACGGTACTGTGCCCGCACGATTGGAAGAGTTTCGGGCATAGACGCGAGGTGCCTCTCAATGTCCGCGACGGGAGTGTCTGCGAGAGCTCGCGCTGCAGCGAGCTGAGCGACGGCGTCATGGAAGGCTGCCCACATCTCGTCGTGGGAGGGGAAGGAGAGGTTGGGAAGGGGCATGTTCTGGCGGAGGAGAGCGGCGACGTCGTCGAACGCCCAGTCGACTGGCTCGGTGCTGACCTTTGGAATCTGGACGTCTTCGCTTGGCTGAAGTTGGAGGGCTGCGATCCAAGTCAAGCGGAACCACAGGCGGGCAGCAACGGGTACCCACGCCTCCTGCTGGCTGAGCCAGCGTACCACGCCGTTGACGTACGAAACGACGTCGGTGATACTTTCGGCAGTCTCGAGAGGTACGCCATACGGGTCAGCCCAGAAATCTTCACCATCGCGCGCGCTGCCTGCTGCATCGCACATCGCGCCCCAAGCGATCTCGACGCCTTTGGCGTAGGCGAGCACAAAAGCTCTGAGCGCGGCGCACGCCGCATAAGCTGCGAGGAAAGTCTTGTCGTTTTCCCTCGCCTTTGGGGAAATCTCGAGTGCGTTGTGGTAATGCAGCCCCGTGAAGACGGTCTGGGCAAGCGTTCCACCCTGCAACCACGCCAGCTCGCGCGCGCCCATCTCGTCCATCACCCAGCACACCTGCGCCGGCGTGAGCGGTGCACCGGGGTCGAAGCGGCCGCGCGGCGCGAAGCTCATGCCCCAGTCCATTTGTGGGTCCATCATCTGCTGTCAGCCTGTCGAGTGATGAACTTACCTGAAGCGCGTTCATCGCTTCCATGTTGCTCAGGGACACCGGCTTGACCACTCCCCCTGGGGGTAGGTCTGGCGTCAGCACTGTCTTGGGAGGACGTACACTGCGCGGCGCCGCTGAGCCATGCCTTAATGTCGGGCATGGTTGGTGTCGTGTGTCGTCAGCCGCTGGGTCTGATGGAATGGCGAAATGTCTGACTCACATGGCTGGGGCTCCACCCCTCAAGTAGTTCCGCAAACTCATGGTTGGTCGGGTCAATTGCATTTAAAGCTGTCGTGGGCTACCAAACCTAATGTCATATAGATAGGGACATTAGGATAAGGGTTATTAAAGGAATAAATGGGTGCGGCATATCTCCACCGCCTTGGCTGTGCTGAGGTAATGGTGTTCATCAAGAGCTTTGCCAGAGCTTCGCCACAAGGCAGCGATGCAGGCAACCAGCATGTAATGTACAAAGGAATTTCCAGGCGCGCCGCATCTCCGTATGCAATACGCACGATGTATGGCGTATCCACGTAGACTCCCGAGTTAGCTGGTAACGGCAAGAACGTGATTTATTGTTCCATATATTTTGTTCTATAAAAACGGAACATAATTTAGCACCCCGGCAGGGTTAAAGCTTGTAACACCGTTGGTGAAACGGTATCATGCGTCGTTGCCATCCAATCAGAAGTCATCTTCTGTGACGTCGACGCGGCAGGGGTTCGACTCCCTTACGGTGTATCTTTTGTATTCTTTTGCACACCTCTAACATAGACTGGGTGGGCCAGAGCCAGATCGACGGCCTCAGACCATTCCGGCATTAGGCCGAAGGATAACAAGCCTCCTCGTCCCACGCCATTCGCTTGCGTAGCTCGTCAACTCTCGGAGTCCAAGAGCCACGGTCTGTTCTGGTATCTCGACCACAGCGTCAGAGACGTGCGGGTAACACTGGAAATCGAACTTTGACATGTCGATGACTCAGGGGAGAGTGCTGCGATGCCGGGCTGGGAGGTGGGCTGATCGTGTGTGATGTCGCAGCCCAAGTGACATGGAGTTCAGTAAGTGCGGAGCGAATAGTGGGAGCGATGTGAACGGTGGGATCGATGCGAACGGGAAGGGCGATGGGATGCAGTTGAAAATAAAGGAGAAAACTTGAACCAGCTGCTACAATGACCGCCACGAACTGCACGGAACCGTGAGAGTAATGCTGCATACACCCAATGCCCAACCTCGATTTTTAGCGCATCTCGATACCCATCTGGTCCACCACCCGGCCCGTGACCTTGTCCTGGAGGACGTTTACCTCGTCGTTTGACAACGACCGGTCCATGCTGCGGTAGTTCAGACGGTAGCAGAGCGAGCGGCGGCCGGTCTTGGGGTGCGTAAAGTCGTCGATGAGCTTGACGTTCTCGACGAGGTCGCCCGCGATGTCACGCACAATCTCGCAGTAGTCGTTCTCGTGCCAAGGCGTAATGTCCTTGCTGGCAGCATCGTCTGGCAACCAGAAGCTCATGTCCTTGTAGCATGGCGGGTACTTGGAGTACGCCTTGAAGGTGGTAATCTTGCCGTCTGCAAACTGGTCGAGGAAGCGCGGGTCGGTGCTCCAGAACAGTCGGATGTCGGGAATGTCGAAGAGAACCATGGCGATGCGCTCGAGACCAAGACCGAACGCCCACGCCGATTTGTGACCCATGCCAGCAGTCTCGAGCGTCTTCTGCACGACGACACCGCAGCCGAGAATCTCGAGCCACTCGCCGTTGAACCACACCTCAACCTCGAACGACGGCGAGGTCCATGGGAACTGCGCCTCGATCCACCGCACCTTGAGCGGCTCGTCGCCAGTAGACCCACCGAACAGCTTGAAGATCATGCCGTTGAGCGAGTGCTTGAGGTTTTTCATGATCTCGGTAGCCAACTCGGGGTCATGGCACTCCTGGTACGGGTTGCTGGGCCCGACGACGGTGTCGTCCTCGATGATGATGGGGCACTTCTCGAGCTCGGCAGCCAGACGGGCGTTGTCGGCCTTGATAAAGTCGAGACCCTGCTCGCCAGAGAAGCACCGCATCCCCTCCATCTGGTGAAACACGGGGTAGTGCGACGAGTCGATCTCGTCGCGGCGGTACACGTCGGCGGCAATGAGGAACGCGTTCTCGTCCGTCTTGTATGCCTCAACCTCGTGCGCGCTGGTGTGCGTCCGCAGCATGTGTGTCCCGTTGACGTAGTAGCTGTCCGTCTCGGCGCGGCCCGGGTGATCAGCCGGGAAACCAAGCTCGTCAAAGTTCTGGTGCACCGACACTACCGGTGTCGACGGCCGCAGCTTGACATAGTCCTTGAAATGCGACTCAATGATCTCGCGCAGCGTCGACAGCGGGTGCCCCTCCTGCATGTGCAGTTGCCGCTCGACCTTGCCGAGGATGTTGATCGGCGTGTTGGTCTTGGCGTCGACGGGGTACGTATCCCCGCGGATTGTGAGCGTGTCTGATGTCAGCGTCGTTCGCAAGTGGGTTCTCACCAGCCGAGGTCGCTTGGAAACGGCGCTGGGCGAACGAGAGGGTCGGGAGAGCAACGCGCGCGGTAAGCGAGGCGCGCGGCGCGATGCGCACAGCCCGCGACGCGAGCCGGCTCGAGCTAGCGACTGCGCGGGGGAGCTGTGTGAGGAGCATGGGTGTGATGGGCAATGTTGATTTCCTGGGCCTGATAGGCTAATCCGAGTGGAGGTGAGATCGACTTGCCTCCACCATGGAGGCAAAAGGGTATTGACCTTGGAATTTCAGCACCTCATATCTCCCCAGCCAACTTGGTTACAGACGAGCCAAAAGTACGAGCTGAAGCCTTGATGGATTCACTGTCTACTCATCTAAAGCAGTATGAACCCAACTCTGGTCACAGGAGCAAGAAAAAGCCCAAAAAAATCTGCCCCACACGGGCTCGAACCGTGGACCTCGGAGTTGTTTCGAAATTTCGTAACAGCTCCACGCGCTAGCCAACTGAGCCATAGGGCAATTGAATGCTGCTGATGGTTGTGCTTTTAGGTGTCCCTAAAAGGGAGAAACATGATCACTGGCAAGCCGGTGGAGGTCCCCACTATTTCAAGCAACTCGCACCGCGTCTGCATTCATCAACAACACGTCCTCCCATGTCCACCGAGCACCTACTTAAGGACTTTAGCGGCATCCTGGAGGGTGTCGCTAGCCCCAACAATCAAGAACGCCACGAGTGAGTACACTTTGGAAAGGGAGAGAAGCGACAACCAGCGCCGGAGCTCGCGGCGTATTCTGGCGGCTCTCCGAGGAAGGTGCAGGTGCGGGGTACTTAGCGTCCATGTACTTGGATGAGCGTCGCTGACTCCCACACGGGAGGATATGTCGGATGAGATGCTGACAATCAGAGCCGAGGTTCGCCTCACGCAGCTTACCGCCCAGTCACCAGGGCCGGTATTGCTCCTCCTCGCGCAGATTGGGGCGCAGGGTGTCGGCGGCTTCCAAGTCGAGGTGAGCAGCCCATGACTACTCCCTGACGACAGTCGCGCCAGCTCGCACTCGTGTTGCTCCGACGGGTTGCATTCGACCCAAATCGTGGTCTCTTCCTCAACGCCTCTGCACGGGTGCCCACGCCGCCGTTCGACGTGATCCCCGAGGGTACGCGAGGGCGCATCGAACGCGTCCTTACCGCCGGGCTCGAGGACGAGATGGACACGCGTATCCGCAAGGCACTCGGCTCTACTGTTGGCGACTGGGTCAAGGGCAGTGTGAAGCGCCGCCGTGAGTACCTTCCCCAACGTCCTGGTCGCCGTCGACGTGCTTCATCATGCCCTGCCTCCGGCGTCAATGCACAAGGCATAGCTGATGAGGATAGAGTAAACAGGCGACGACGCTGCTGACTCCAGGTCCATTTGCCGGTCTCTCGCCCGTTCTCTTCAAGCTCATCGCATCCAACCGCGCCTTCCATCGCTTCACGTCTTACCAGATTCTCAGGGAATCACCTCACCTCTTATCGGGAAGCAACTTACAAGAACCGTGGCCAACAGAGAAGGTGGCTGAACTCCTTTTCGCCGGCGTCAACGACCCCAGCATCGATGTGCGAGTCGAGGCTCTCCGTGCCCTCGGCGGGATCTTACACGAGGGATTCACCGACGCTGAGCGCGAGAGTTTAGGGCCGCTGCTCGTCGAAGCGGCTGTAACTGCCGTCGTCTCCATGCCATCCGATGTCCTTGTCCATCCGCTGGAAGCGCTTGTCGACATCGCCTCCGACTTTCCCCGGCTGTTCTTTGCCTCCCTTCCCATCCTGATCCCCTTCCTCGTCTCGTGCATAGCCCCGCCTTCCACCCTTTCTGGCCACCCCTTCTCACGCGTGGCTCACCTCGAGATGCAGTGGAGCGCGTGGGAGGACATGTCGGCCATGGCTTTCGAGGTTTTGTTCAACGTTATCATCGCGGACCGCAACAGCGTGGTCATGTGGCAGAACGGGGCGCTGGTGGTTGACGTAGTCGACGCTCTTATCGGTCGCCAGATCGCCGCCTTTGCCGCGGAGGGCGAGCAGTGCCAGGAGTGGATCGAGACAGAAGACGTGAGCGACTCTATGAGTATTTGCTGACTCTGGAGCTGGAGGATGACGACGAAACGTACCCCTCGTATCCGGAGTACATGCTTAATCGCTTCTCTCTGATCCTCTGTAGTGTGTCCGAGTTATCTGCGCTAACAGGCAGTGGATGGGTCCGTCCTCGCCGCCGTGGGTCGTCAAGCCGCACTCCTCGTCCGCCGGCCAGAGTGGCGCGCACGATACTGCACTCTGATGGCAATCGCGTCCGTTGCGGAGGGCTGTCATGAGGTGAGACGAACTCAAGCAAGATGCTGACATCCAGTCGATGTCACAAGGACTGCCGCAAGTTCTGGAGTGGGCATTTCGGCTTGAGAGCGTGCTGATTTCAGGCTGATCACTCCGCTTTCTGTGGACGAGCATCCTCGTGTTCGCTACGGCTTCCTTTATTGCATCGGTGTAATGTGCGACACGCTCTCGGTGAGGCTTATCCCTACAATTGCTAACTTCAGGGCGAAGTGCAGCGGAGGTACTCGGATGCCACGCTCCAACTCGTTCTGTCGATGCTGGACGACCCCGTCACAAGAGTTCGGGCCGCTGCTGCTGCGGCTTTGACGCACTTTGCCAAGGTCCATGGGGCACCGCCATCACCTGTCGCGCCTAGAATGGAGCTCAGACTGGCGGAGCTGGCACATGACGATGAGGGGGATAGCGCCAAGTTGGAGAGGCCATCGCTGGCGCCCCGGCTGCAGCCGATCCTCGAGCGGCTTATGGGCGTCCTCACGGTAGAAGGACCGCTGTATCTCCATCAAGAGGTGCTGGATACGATCGGTAAGTAGTTGTTGTTGTTATCGAACTGACAGCAGCTACTCTTGCCAAGGCGGAGAGAAATGCGTTCGTACCCTTCTACCGTGAGTGGTTACCGCGACATTGCTGACATCTAGGGGACATTATGGACCACATTCTCCGCACGCTGGAGAAGACCGCGACCGATGAGTCGCGGAAGAAGCTGGTATGCAGCGCCTTGCTCTGCGGCGTGCAACTCGGCCGGGCTGTAGGCAAGGAGGTGAGATAAAGCTGCGTGGCTTGCTCATGGACAAGCATTTCTATGGGGACGCGATTCCCCTGTGCAAGATCATGTTGAGCATTCAAAACCTGCCCATGAGCGACGACGATGTTCGACATGGTGCGCTTGGCGAAGGTGAGTGTCGCGGGGATCCAGCTGACGAACAGGGTGGGTCAAGGTCGCCAAGACGATTGGCAAGGACTTCTCGCCGTTCCTCCAGTTCGTTATCCCTGATGTTCTTAAGAGGGCAGAGTACACACCTGCTGCTAGTGCGTTCGCGAGCCAGGCTAAACTGACTTGAAGCCGATGACGACGACTGGTATGACCAGTCACGCTCGGCCGAGATGCAGGAGAAGGAGGAGGCGTTCGCGCACCTTCAGACCTATGTCCTGGTCATGGAGGAGAAGTACGCCCCGTTCCTCTCGGACACGATGGACGTTGTGCTGGCCGCCGTGGCGTCCTGGGGATCTGAGGCTGTTCGCGAAGTGAGTCTATTATGTAGCCCTTCTGACGGTAGTACGCCTGCTTCCTCATCCCCGGCCTCCTCCAAGCGGCCAAGGACGCAGACATGTGGCTCGGTGACGAGGGCAATCTCGAAGGACTGTTCCGCCTGTTGATCAACGCCATTCCACACGAGGAGGACGCTGCCGGCGTCGCACAGCTGTATCAGTCAATGTGCGACTCGTTGCGTGTCATCCACATGCCGCTGCCACAGGGCAACGTTGCCCATCTGGTGCGCACGTCGTTAGACTGGCTGAGTAGCGTGTACGATAAGCGCGTTGACCGCGCGGCCAAGCAGCACCAGATGGTCAAGCAGCGCGATTACGACGAGTGGGCCGAGTTTGAACAGATTGACGAGGAATCCGAAGACGAGGCCGTGACTGGCATGTACGAAGTCCTCAAGCTCATCCAGCACTACCCCGACGCGCTGGGCATTGTGGGTGAGGTGTTTGCGATGACACAGAAGGTGCAGGGCGCAAAGAGCGAGTGGTAGAGGGTAAGGCTTATTAGCTTGGTTAGTCAACTTGGTTGGTTAGAGCATCAATAGAGCCACGACTGCTACTGTATGAATGTACATGTTCTATGTCTAACACACTCTCTACGCCTTGATAATGCCGTTGTCCTCGAGATACTTGATGACAATGGCGACGGCTCCCGTGACGTCGACCTCATCCGTCTTGATGTGGATCTCGGGGTTGGGAGGTGCCTCGTATGGGGCCGAGATGCCAGTAAACTCCTTGATCTCACCTGCGCGAGCCTTGGCATACAATCCCTTGGGGTCGCGCTGCTCGACGACGCTGAGGGGTGCGTCGACAAAGACCTCGATGAACTGCAGAGGGGGGTTGTGCTTTGCGTGGAGCGAGCGGGCGAGGTCACGGTCGGCGGTGTATGGAGAGATGAAGGCGGTAAGGGCGAGGGAGGATGAAGACGCAAAGAGCAGCGAGACCTCTCCGATGCGGCGGATCTGGGGTCAGTGAGTGTGGCAAGAAGGGAGTGAGAATGTAGGTTCGTGTAGACGTAATCCTGGGCGGTGGGAGGGGTACCCAATCTCCTGTCTCAACCAACATATGCTCGGACTCACGTTCTCAACGCGACTCTGGGGGTCGAACCCGAGGTCCTTGTTCAGCCCGAAACGGATGTTGTCGCCATCGAGGCGGAACGAGTGGAGGCTGCGGTGGAGGAGCGCCTGCTCGAGTGCAGTTGCGATCGTGCTCTTGCCCGAGGCGGAGAGGCCAGTGAACCAAATAGTCGCGCCGCGCTGGCCGAGGAGGTCGGCGCGCTCGTCGAGGGTGACGGCTCCTGGAGCGTCAGCGACGAGTTGACGGTGAAAAGATCGAGGGCTGATGCACACGTCAAGAGTCAAGACAGTGGGAGAGGTGAATGCTACTCACCAGGGTGGAAGGTGATGTTGGTGGCCATGGTGCGGGTCATGAGGAAAGTAAAAGCGAGGTGAGTCTAACTTGGAGCGGGGTAGTGTCTCTTTCTTTCATTTTGCCTCGGCTTGATAAATACCATCCTCGTCCTCCTTGTGCTGTAGGTATCACGGAGAGCTATGAGGATTAACACGAACAAGAAGAAGAAGCACGCAACAGTATACCTTTTGATAGTCATGCCGCCAGAGCACGTCATGAAATTCCCAAACTCAACAACTCAACCGACTGGGGCTCCATACCATACCACGTGGCATCACCTTCCGCCATCTTCAAGCGTCATTGCCTTCACTCAGCTAGCTTGTTTGCTCGCATTCCAACAATCACAATGCCTGCGCCCACCGAGATTCCCAACACTGCCGCGCTAGACACGCTGCTCGCCTCCCTCAAGCCGGGCCAACTCGCCGTCCTCGACTTCCACGCTGTCTGGTGCGGCCCATGCAAGTTCATTGCGCCAGTGCTGGCCCGCATTGCCACCTCGTACCCTGACATCGTGGTGGCCAAGATTGACGTCGACAAGAACAAGGAGCTCGCCAAGCGGTACAGCGTCACAGCCATGCCGACGTTCAAGTTTATCAAGAATGTCGACGGCAAGCCCACGGTCGTCGAGACTATGCGCGGGGCAGATGCCAAGGGCCTCGTCGCGAATGTTGGCAAGCATGCTTCGGCGCCGCCGACTGAGGAGGTGAAGATTGACGACCTTGCCCAGCCGGGGCTGCCGCCAGTTCTGCGAATGCTCATGTACGCCGTGGTTGGCTGGGTTATCTACAAGTACTTTATTAAGAATTAGGTGAGTGTGGTGTGGTGGCCAGGTGGGGGGCAGCGAAGGGAGAGAGGTATTCGAGATTAGGCGTTGTGCTGACAGACAGAGATAGGCTGTTGCATGCTCGCCTTACCTTTGCATTACAATGTATCTATACGTGCTTGCACCACATTGTCCGCTGCGTTGCAGTCAGTCACGACCGGCTCCCAAGCCAGGTTTGCCGTTGAGAGATTTAGATCCAGTCGTGAGATAATGGCAAATGATAAGTTGCCCGCAATTGTGCGAGAGCCGCAACAAAAGCGAACTGTGCCATCTACTTGCCGGGAGGGACATCAGTGGTTTAGAGAAGGGTTGGTGGATAAGGGCAGTGAAAACGATCTGGGTCTATGGCGGTTACCTATGCGTACGACTCAGTGAACAAGAATAAAGGCAAGAAGGAGGATGATGGCAAGGAACATGAGTCTAGTCAACCCCAGAATCACTGCATCGACGCGCGCAACGACCTCCCGTCGCTACTTGCCACATGCCCTGTATTGCATCTAGGTCTGCATAAATCTCTTGTGTTTCACCAAGCATCCTACTCTTCACTCCAGTTCTAAACCTTGTAGCCAATCCCCGCTCCGCTCGTGTTACCGCTGCCGTACGTCTTCTGTCCGCCGTGCCACGGACGCGGCGGCGGGAACATGCCCTTCATCGCGAACGTCCATGATCCAACGACAGCGGGCGGCTCGGGCACACCGTCGTCCGCGCCGTTGCTGCTCATGTCGTGCGATACGGCGACAGAGGCCGGGCGCTTGGCGACGGGAGAAAGGCCCGGGCTCGGAGGAGGCGGCGCAAACGTGCTCTGCGGACGGCGCAAGTCCGGGCGCAAGGCCGGGCTCGGAGGAGGCGGCGCAAACGTGCTCTGCGGACGGCGCAAGGCCGGACGCAAGGCCGGGCTCGGTCCGGGAGGTGGGGGAGGTGGAGAAGCAGCAGGGGTTGGTGGCGTGGAGCGCGCCGGAGCCAGCGGAGGTGGGTTGCTCGGCGCGCGCAGACGGCCGGCTGCAGCCATGGCTGCAGCTGCGGGGCTGCGACCCGTGGGAGGAGGTGGCGCATCGTCGTTGTTGGACGCGTTGCTTGAAGAGCGAAGTCTGCCTGCCGCGGCTAGGGCAGCTGCAGCCGGGCTACGGCCCATGGGCGGAGGAGGCGCGTCATCATTGTGGGACACATTGCTCGAGGAGCGCAGTCTACCGGCTGCAGCCAGGGCTGCGGCGGCTGGACTGCGGCCCACGGGAGGAGGGGGCGGCGAATTGTCCTCCTGGCGCGGGACGGGGGAACGCTGGGGAGGAGGAGGCGAGCGTGCGGGTGGAGGCGCCATGCGCATCGGCGGGGGAAGGTTGTGGCGGGCTGGCGGCGGGCCGTGAGCTAGCGATCCCACAGGGGGTGTAACGGAACCAGAGGGCACGGACGTCGAAGTGGGTCTCCGTGGCAGGGGAGGCGCGGGTGGCTCGGGCGACGGAGAACGCGGTGGATGCGTGGACGTGCGAGAAGGAAGCATCGGCGCACGAGGAGGGAGCATCGGTGCCCCCGTTGGACGCGGTGGGGGAGGGGGAGCCCGGGGCGGCGTGGCATTGCCGCCTGGGCGAGGGGGCGCGGGAGGCACGGACCGCTGTTGTTAGCTGAAGGTCGTCGAGCGAAAAGCTGTACACTTACACTGCTAGGAACCCGCTGGGGAAGAGCAGGCGGCATGCGGCTCGGGAGAGCAGGAGGAGTAGGGCTTGCGCGAGCCGGCGACGACGTCCCAGGGCGGGGAGGGGGAGGCGGAGGGGGAGGCGGAACAGGGCGGCCAGCGTTCGCGGGACGGGGAGGGGGGGGTGGAGCCGGGCTGCGGCTGGAGATCGCCGGCGAAGGGCGGGGCGGCGCAAGCGGAGGGCGGGGAGGGGCCGGCGGAGGAGACATCTCACGGGGCGGCGAAGGGGGAGGAGGGGGCGCACGAGGGGGTGCATGTGGGGTGCGCGGCGGCGCTGGGGGGCCAGGGGGAGGGCGAGGAGGCGCAGGAGGCGCAGGAGGGCCACGCGACGGTGCCGAGAACGCAGGTGGTGCAGGTGGAGCCGGAGGACTGGAGTCAGCTCAAGCGAACACTATTAGAAGCTGCACTTACACTCGGCCTGGGGCTGCGGGCACATGTCGGCTAGGTGCTGGTGGGGCGGGCGGGGCAGGAGGAGGGGGAGGGACACGACCCGGCACGCTGGGCGGAGGACGAGGCGGTGCAGGAGGAGCGCGACCGGGCGCCGAAGGTGGGGTTGGCCGAGCGGGTGGGGCTCGCGGCGGCGCTGACGAGGGGACTGGCGGCGGCGGAGTTGCGCCGCTTGGCTTGGGAGGCCCATGACCTGCGCTGGGGATGAGAGGAGGCTTGCCAAAGCCGCCGGCGTGTGATGCAGCTGTGGGTCAGCCCTACCTAAGGATACCTCCATCACGGCCTGCAACTCACCTGGTCCACCGGTCTTCTTAAGCTTAGGCATACCGCCTGCGAAGAGGCCGGCCAGCTGAGCAGCCGGGTTGTCGGGTGCGACATCGTTGGAAGCAGGGGGTGGCGGACGAGGCGGGGCAGCTTTGGGAGCTGCGGCTGCACCGCCCTCACCGACGACGCCGCCTGCGCTCTGCACGCCTGAGCGGTCGTTGGTCTGGGACTTCTTGAGGCCCTTGCCCTCTACGCGTCAGTGAGGTCAGCGGAGGACGCACGTTGGATTTGCTGGAGCAGCGCGGCGTTCATGGCTGCGCTTCAGCTGTTAGTTGGATTGAGAATTGAGAGGTTGTGGTTGTTGACAAGGAAGGAAGGAAGGATCGAGGATGATTGTGATCCAATATCCTTTGGGGTCTCCGTCATGCGATCCGTCATCGTTACGGTTGGCACAAGCTGCTGCGGCGGCCGAAAGGGGGGCTGTGGCAGTCTGGTCATCATCGTCAGTCACGTGAGTACCACGTGGAATACAATTGGCGATTTCTTCCCTATTTGAGCCCAAGTCACTCTCTCGCTTCCCGGTCAGGGAGGGAGGGTATACCCTGAAGGCTAGGCTAGGGCCTTGCGCGACTGACTTCTTACCCTTTTTGTAGATCCGATGGTCCCAAGAAATGGCTTGACAATTAACACCAGGCTTGCGATCAAAACACAAACATCTCCTTCACTCTCACACTCTATCCTCTCTCCAGAATACAACATTGTCACACTCTCTTGACAAACCCCAGCCATCGCATCACCACATCACTCATACTTAACATCACTCCTATTCCTCTTCTCTCAACATGTTCCAGCGAGTCTTAAAGGCTGCCGGTAACCAGTCTTCCCAAGCGCCCCCTTCTCCTTCCAGCAAGACCGACATGCCCCCTCCCACTCCCCCCAAATCCCGCTCTGGTACCAAGGAGAACACCGCGCCAGGTGACCGCGACCGCGCGAGCTACCTCTCCTTCCTGTGGCAGGACAAGCAGGGCCAGGGCCAGATGCCAGCCCGGGATGAGGACGTGCACATGCACACAATGAAGGGCGCTCCTCCGTCACCTTCCAAGGCTCAAGCTCCTGCCTCGCCAGCCAAGCCGTACCACTACGTCAAACCGGCACAGCAGAAGCTCTTAGCTGTTCCAGGGGCTGGGCAGGACATCCACATGCGTACCGCCAAGGAGACGACCAAGGAGAAGGTGCTTGAGCCTTGGGAGCGCGAATTGCTAGCCAAGGACGAGATTAAGCGCAGCGCCACCGTCGCCCAGATCTGTAAGCTTTCGCCTTTCTGTTACCAGCTGACGCAGACTTCCTCGACTACTACTTTGACCTGTTGGGGTACATTGCGGACCGGCGCAAGCGCACAGAGATGTTCAAGGCCGACACGGAGATGCGCGGCGTGGCAGGCGAGGCGTTCAAGAAGGAGTATGCGAGCTACAGCGGACGTGAGCGTGTTCTGCTCCGCAAGCGCCGTACCAAGACGCGCATGGACAGCTTCCACATTATCGCGCAGGTCGGCCAGGGTGGCTACGGATCAGTGTACCTCGCGCGTAAGCGCGACACGGGCGAGGTGTGCGCGCTCAAGAAGATGCGCAAGGGTACACTCGCCAAGATGGACGAGGTCAAGCACGTGTTGGTCGAGCGCGACATTCTCACCGCCGTCAAGACGCCGTGGCTCGTCCGTCTCCTATACGCATTCCAGGACCGCGAGCATGTTTATCTGGCCATGGTGCGTTACATCGGGCCGGGGTGACATGGGATGTTTTAGCTGACGTGCAGGAGTTTGTTCCTGGCGGCGACTTCCGCACGCTACTCAACAACTCGGGCGTGCTCAAGGAGGAGCACGCGCGGTTCTACGCCGCAGAGATGTTCATGGGCGTCAACGAGCTCCACAAGCTCGGCTACATCCACCGCGACCTCAAGCCCGAGAACTTCCTCGTCGACGGAACCGGACACGTCAAGCTGACCGACTTTGGTCTCGCGACGGGTGCCCTCAACCCCGCCAAGATCGAGGAGATGAAGTCCAAGGTGGGTGCTTGCTTGGGTTTAGCTGACGCCAGCTCGACCAGGTGAGCGACGATAACCTCGTATTCCGGAGCACGCTGGAGCGCCGCACAATCTATCGCTCAATGCGTATGGCCGAGCCGCGATACGCCGACTCGGTGGTCGGTTCGCCAGACTACATGCCACCCGAGGTGCTGCGTGGCAAGACATACAGCTTCAGTGCCGACTACTGGTCGCTCGGCTGCATCCTCTTCGAGTTCCTGTGCGGCTTCCCGCCCTTCAGCGGCAGCAGTCCGGAGGAGACGTGGGCCAACCTCAAGAACTGGACACGCGTCCTTCGCCGTCCTGTCTACGACCGGCCCGAGGACCTGATATTCAACCTTTCCGACGTGGCATGGGACGGCGTGTGTCGTCTCATTGCCGCGCCGCGTGACCGCGTGCAGAGCCTCGCCGATGTGGCTGCCCTTCCGTTCTTTGCTCCCCTGCCGTTCGCTCACCTCCGCGAGACGAATGCGCCTTTCGTTCCCGTCCTCGACGGCGACACGGATGTCGGGTACTTTGACAGTTTCTCGAGCCCAGAGGATATGGCAAAGTACGCCGAGGTGTTCAAGAAGCAGCGCAGCGTCGAGGCCGTCGAGGAGAAGGGCATGGGCGACCGCAAGAATTGGGTCGGGTTTACGTTTGGGCCCAAGGCTGGACTGCCGCCGAACGGACGTATGCGCAATCCCGACGACCCGCTCGCCGTCATGTTCTAGGCGCGGCGTGTGCAGCCCGTGTTCCAGCCCGCCTTCCAGCCCGTCTTCCAGCCCAAGTTCTGTTTGCATACCCTTCTTGACCAAGAACACGCTGTGTCCATGTATGACCGTTACGACTGCTGCTGGTGCACATGGACCACACTGACCTAGAGTGTGTTGGCGACTGGGTGACAAGCTGTCCATACATGCAGTCTAATTAATCTAATGTCTAAGTTCCTGCCAGAGCCCGCCGCCACGCATCCCCCTCGTTCATGAGCACGCGGCCCACCTCGCCAATCTCCATGCCGAGAGCGACGCGCCGTTCGTCGCCTCCCTTATACAGGTCAGGTGAGGCCGTGAGCGCATGGGTTGCAAGCAGGCTCCCGCGCACCAAGGCAAGTTCGGCATCTGACAGCAACTCGGTCGACTCGGATAACGCGCGGATGAGCGCGTCATGGTCGGTCCTGAGGGCGCGCCAAGCGATCTCGGGCACGCCTTCGCGGCGAATGCACCGCACCATGGCCGCAAGCATCATCTTCTGCTGTGGTGCGCAGGCTTTGATGAACAGCGCGACCGGGCTTGAGCTCATGGCATTGAGCACTCCGGCCATGTCTCGTGCGCCAACCACTCCCTTGCTGTTGGACATGGCGACTTCCACAGCCCGGCGGCAGGCATCGAGGACGCGGCGTGCGTCGCCGTTCGTGCCGGCCATCTTGGTTGCCGCGAGGGCGATTGCGTCTGGCGCCAGCACCTTGTGATCAAGTGTTGATTTTGGGTGTGACACCAGGCGCGATTGCACAATCTCGATGAGGGCCGCGCGGTCGTATGGCTGGAAGAGGAGGGTTTGGAGGCCCAACCGCGATTTAATCTTGGCTGCGAGGTGTTGGGGCAGGTCCATCCGGTTGGCGATAGCGATTACGAAGAGCTGCGAGTCGCGCATTGTCGGCCAGTTGAAGAAATTGTATACGACGTCTTGTTTGGCTGTGAGAAGCTGGTCGAGCTCGTCCATCAGCACAACGCTGGAGTCAGTGTTGAGCGTGGCGTGAGTGGGCCGTTGGTTGTTGAAGCGGCCGGCCCGATTGGGCGACTCACTAAGTGTTCGATCTAGGACCTCGCACGCCGCTCTTACGCCCAAAGTGCGCCTCAAGTCCGCGCAGCGCCGTCTTGGCACTCGTCCCTCGCTGCCCACTAATCTCCTCCCAGAGGACAGAGTACGCGTGTGCAGGACTGGGGATCTTGAGGCCGTTGATCTCGACGTATGAGAACGGCGCGATTTCGCCATCCTCGGCCCGCCGCTTCAGCTCCTTGACAACGGCGTGGACGGTGGCGGTTTTGCCTGTTCCCGGAACGCCAGCGATGTCTGGGGTCAGCACTCTGAGGAGGTGGGCCAACTTACACAAACACCCGCCGCCGCCACTCTCAACGCCCTCCTCGACGCGTTGGAGGACATCGACAAACTCCTCCTCGCGACAGGGGAGGGACTCTGGCGTCGCACCGACATGCAACAACCGCAGAGCGCGCTCATATGGATCAGTCGGGAGTGTGTCGATCTTGACGGCGTGGGGGAGACGCGACGCCGAGGCCTTGGGGTGGGCCTTGGGCTTTGCCTTCGTGGCGGCCTTGGGCTTGGTCTTGGCCTTCCGTGTGGTTTTAGTCTTGGTCTTGGTGACCTTCTTTGGTCGTCCCCGCGCGGGCGCAGCCTTGCGCTTCTTTCCCCGCGTCTCCTCCTCTTCTTCTTCTTCTTCCTCCTCCTCCCCCTCACTCCCTTCCAGCTCACTCCCCTCGCTCCCCTCCTCGTCGCTCTCTTCTTCCTCGGCTTCCTCTTCCTCCTCCTCCTCCTCAGCCATAGGAACACTCCACCCCTCCCCAGCTCGCCCACGGCTCTTCCAGACATCCACGTCGACGTGCCACACTCGTCCACCCCGCGCGCCCTTGTCATACGCCCGCGCGCACCAGTACACCCCATCTGGCTTCTCCCACGCGTATCCCTTCCACTTGGTTTTGCGGGTTTCGTCGGGAAACTGTTCTTTGAAGATGGTGCGCGAGTAGATCGGGACCGTCTTGGAAAGGAGAGGGAGGGGGAGGGCGGAGGTTACGGGGCGGGTGGGGGACGCGGCGAGGAGGACTTCGTTCTGGTGTCAGTCGCGAACTCGAGTGAGCGGGGTGGGTGGGTGGTGGTGGTAGGAGTTTGGTCGTGGTGGTAGGGGTTTCGCCGTGGTGGTAGGAGATGGGAGGGGATGGGAGAGGGAGGGAGCGGATGGGAATGGGAGGGAGAGGAAACTGGGAGAGAGAGAAAAAGCCAGCGACCAACTCACATCCTCAAGAGTCAGATCGCGCATCACGCTGGGCAAGTCGCTCCGTCGAAAGAACCAATGTACGCGTGCCATCTTTCTTGTGTCTTCCTCTTGGTCCTCTTCACGCTCGTCTTCGGGAACGTCCTCCTCCCACATATCCACAAGCATTCCAATCCCCTCCGCCCCACCTTCGAGGGCGACTCTAACGCCGTCGCCGATGGCGAAGCGCGCCTCGTCCGCTTTACGACCCCCGCCGCGGGTCCGTTCGAACGACGTGTAGTGTCTCCCACCATCGGTGTTGGGGCCGTGTCTCCCACCATCGGTTGTCTGGGCCGAGGTCCATTCGTATCGCGCAGGCCCCTGTTTGACCGCGCTGAGAGGGGTGAATATTGCTGTTTGGCGCGTTGAGCGGCGCGGTGTGACGGGCATTTGGGGGGATGTGTTGTTGATGTGTTGTTGATGTGTTGTTGACAAACGCGTGAATCCTGAATCCTGACTTGACTTTTGTCCTCTGCCTCCTCCACTTGCATCACCCACAACAGTGCTCGCTTGTCACAAGTCCCACTCGCGATACGGCACGCCACCGCTCCATGCACTCATCTGCGCCACCGCTCCTCGCACTCATCTGCGCATCGGACTACATTGTCTGTAATCTGGGTATATATAGTGCGGTAGACCGCATCTACGGTATGGACGGCATTTTGACTTCTTCTGCTTCTACGAAACTGGTACAGAGCCTGGACGCAGGCGTAAACGGGATATCTAGCTGCGGTCCGGCCCGGTAATGTGGCAGGGATGCGGGGTCGAGATTTAAAGACGGTAACAGGGTTCGGAGAGTACTGGATGGTTGGTCTTGTGCGCCTTGGTGACAAGGACACATGCTCTAAATGCGAGAATGCTCTACAAGAACTGGCGTTAGCTTGGCAAAGGGGCTTGCAGCTTACGTAGTCTGGAGGCCGGCGCGAGACGAGCGGCTCGCCAGCGCGCGGCGCGGGGTCAAACTGTAAGAACGTGTACTTGAGCGCGTCGTCGACCTCGAGGATGGCCGCCTGGTTACCGCAGCGGTAGCAGTAGTTGGGCGCCGAGAAAATGGTGACGACGTTGCGCTCCTGCGACCACGAGAAGCCCTCCATGACGAGCTGGTGCGCACGCGCGACGAGCGTGAGGCCGTTGTTGTGGTCTGGTGTCAGCTGCCGTGGTCAAAACATAGCTGGTGTACCAGCTCCAACTCACTGAACGCCTCCGAGATGTCCTGTCCAAAGGTGTAACCTGCACCACGGGGCGAGATGCCCCAGCCGCAGCGGTCGTCGGGGTCAGACCAGAGAAGGTCGCACATCGGCCCCTCGTGTGGAACCTCCTGGATACGGTCGATCGAGCGGATGTGGTCGAGAGTGTCAATCGAGGGGGAGAGACCGCCGTGCAGACAGAAGATCTGGTTGTCGATGAGTGCCGTGAGGGGCAGGTAGTCGAAGAGGTCGGTAAAGTACTTCCAGACGTTGGCGTTGCCGTACTTGCGCAGGCACTCGTCGTAGAAGCCGTAAACCTGGGTGATCTGGCGCGACTCGTGGTTGCCGCGTAGGATCGTCACACGGTCACGGTAGCGCAGCTTGAGACCGACAAGGAGAGTCACAGTCTCAACCGAGTAGTAGCCACGGTCGACGTAGTCGCCCATGAACAGGTAGTTGGTGTCGGGCGAGTTACCGCCGATGCGGAAGAGCTCGGAGAGGTCGTGCTGGAGTCAGCGCTGGCCTTGCGGAGCGACGCCTCGCTCGTTGTGAACGCGGAATGGCAGGTACTCACAAACTGGCCGTGGATGTCGCCACACACCGTCACGGGGCACCGGACAGGTTGGACGTTGGACTCCTCCATGAGGACCTCGCGGGCCTGGTGTTAGCGCGAGTGTGCAGTGAGGGGGAGAAAGAGCAACAGCGAACAGAGTCAAGGCGGAAATGTGCGCAGGGCTGTGCGAGAGGGCGATAGACGCGGAGAGCGGCATGGGATAGGAGAGCGTGGCGGAGGGCAGCAAGGCATTGCTAACAAATGCGGCGCAAGGCATTGCTAACAAGTGCGGCGCACTCGCACTTCCGCACAACCGATCACACGATGACGAGGGGTAGGGGGGCAAGGTGCGTTTGGGAGGGGCACGGGCGGGGCGGGACCGAGGGCTTTGTTCGCGGTTCTATCCTCGTCGCCATCCGCCGCGGTGTGCTTTGCGCTTCTCGCAAAAGCAATTCGCAACTCGTTGATGCGCGATGGTCGTTGGGCGTTGGTGGAAGCGGATCCTTTGTCATCGCGACGCGTGCGCCGTGTCATGCCTCCGCATCTGCGCCGCGGCATGCACCGACGCCCGACGCCCGCTGTCCGCTGCCCTCATCCCTGCCTGCTCCAACCCAGCCACAGTGAAGAAAGGCAGCGGCAGAAAGTGGGAGATGGATTCGGCGCCACCAGCCACGCGATGGCTGTTCACTCGCGCTGAGCTCGGACGCGCGGCTTACCTTGTCACAGAGCTTCTTGACCTCTGTCTCGGAGAGGGGCTTGCATTGCATGAGCTGGGCGATCCAGCCGTCGACCTCGTCGTTTGAGGACATGGTGGTTGTGAGTAGCGCTGGCTAAGTGTTGAATAGAGATTGATGATTGATACGAGCAAGGTTGAGTTGAGAGAGGAGGGTTGTGAGTTGGATTGGGTTGGGTGGGATTTGGTTAATGCCACCATACAGTGCCATGTGTAGTGCAAGGCGAGCAACCCAGCCAGGCCAGCCAGCCAGCCAGCCAGCCAGCCGTGAAGGGGAAGGGGATGGATTTGATTCCGTCCCTCGTGTCTGTGTGACGCAGCACCTCCCCCTCTCTGCTCTCCACCCCCTGGACAATCACTCAATACAACGGGATCAGATCAAACCAAGGTAGTCAATCCTCCCAATCCCCGAGTGTGGCACATGGCACACGCTCCACACATTCCAGTCCTTCGTCATTCATCAGAGCCAACCAAGCATTCAAGAACTGCTTACAAAACACATGCATTCCCCTTGCACTGCGTTGTACACTAAGATGACTGAGCCGTCCCAGCGACTGGAGCAGAACTACCAGCATCACCACCGTTGCTTCCACCAGCCGCACCACCATCCGCTCCACCAGCCGCACCACCAGCCGCACCACCAGCCGCACCACCAGCTGCACCACCGCGACCGCGACCACGGCCCCGGCCTCCACGCCCGCGCGAGCCACCACGCCCACCGCGGTAGGGAGAGTTGCCCGCGGGAGCAGGAGCACCGTCTTGCGGCGCAACAGGGTGTGGAGCACCTTGCTGCCCAGTGTAGGCGCCGCCACGACCACGGCCTCGGCCGCGGTAGCCGTGGCCTTGCCCACCGTGGTTCTGCCCGTGGCCTTGACCGTAATGACCCTGTGGGGCTTGGGCTTGGGCTTGGGCTTGGGCTTGGGCTTGGGCTTGGGCTTGGGCTTGGGCTTGGGCTTGGGCTTGGGCTTGGGCTTGGGCTTGGGCTTGGGCTTGGGCTTGGGCTTGGGCTTGGGCTTGGGCTTGGGCTTGGCCTTGGGGCATCGACCTGGGCATGGGCATGGGCATGGGTATGCGCACACCCGCAGACGCAGGCGGAAGCGGCGGCATCAATTCTTGCAGCGTTGTCGCGGGCGACAGGGGTTTGGGCAGCTGGTGGTGACGCGTCGTTGGTGACACCGGCCTGATATGCGGACCCTTAGCAATGTGTTGCCGAGGAGCGCCGCCCTTGAGCGCCGACGTCAAGCGAACGTGGTGCGACACCTGCTGCTGCGCAGCCGGCGTCCCAATGCCCTTGGCCGCGTTGCCAAAGTGCAGGTTGCCGTTGGACGGCTGACCGTGCCGAGCAGGATTCTGAATGATGACTGGGTTGCGGCCAGGGCGCGACGGCTGGTAGTTGTTGGGAGCAACAGCTGGACGTGGGCCGATCTGTGGCTTGAATGGCGCAGCGTTGCCCAATGGCGCAGGCTGGGCCTTGGGGCCGACAGCGAACTGCGGGTTGGTGAGGTTGAGGCATGCCGCGAAGGACACTGTCGAACCACGGTAGTTGGAGCACCGGCCACCAAGCGTCTCGCCGCCCATGAACGGCACGTCCCAAACGACGTCAATGTCTCTCATGCCAAGACCCACGACAACGCCCTTCATGGCGAGAGGCACGCCGCCAGCAGCGGCATCCTGGACCATGACGACACGGTCACCAAGGGCGAACGTTTGTCCAATCAGACGGTAGATGGCGTGCGAGGGCTTGAGCACCGCCTGGCGCGGGATACCCTTGACCTGCGCGCGCCTCAGCTGGTCCATGGACTTGCGCTCCTTTAAACGGTCGCCCATCGCCTCAAGCTGCATGACCGTGTCCTGCCTGTCAGCTGCTGTCTTCCTAGAATAGCTCACCTGGTCAAGGGCCTCCGAGTTGAGCGACACGGGGTCCAAGTCGAGAATCCCGTGATCCTTGATCCACTGACGCATGGCCTTTATCACCTCGTCCGGGTTGTCAGACGACGGACACAGCTCGGCCGACGTCACAATGTCGTGGCCGCGCTTGTCAAAGTGACGGAACGGCTCGGGGAACGCCAGCTTGTACGAGTGGATGAGTTGAGCGGCCTTGGCCGAGAACTCCCATCCCCTATCAACCTTGCGCGAGTAGCCGAGCACCTTCATGCCCTTGGACTCGAACTTGAGCTGCAGGCCAATGTTGAACTTCTGCGTGCCCTTCTCTGGAGCAACCATAAGGGACGACGTAATGCGCGAGAGCGCAAGACCGCTCATGCCCAACTGTCGGGAAAGCACGTGAGACGGGTACCAGTAACCAGATGGGCGTGAGTCGACTAACCCCTTGAACAACGCAGTCTCCTGCTTGTCGCTCTGGAAGTAAGACAGTGCGACGTCCAGTGTGTCGCCGTTCGTGCCGGCGACCTGCGCAGCACCGCCATACGCGAGCGCACCGAGGAAGATGACCTTCTCTCCGACGGGGAACTCCTGCGCGATAGGGGGAGCGTCCTTCTCAATATAACGCTCGTCCTCGTAAGCAACCTGGTTGACGAGCATCTGTACGGCCTGAGGGATCTCCTTGTCCGCACCCTCGTAGTCCTTGACAAGAGCGCCCGTGTCGACACGCTTGAGACCCTTGAGGGGCCGGACGTAAACGACAACGTCCACGTTCCCGATGATAACGCCGCAGCGCTTCGAGTAATAGTCTTCAATCTTGTCGCCGTCCTTCTTCCACTTGATCGTGTCCATAGCCTGGTGGGGCTTGGACACGATCTTGGTCGAGCCGTCGGCGTTCGACTGCAGCTCGTACTTGAACATGTCATCAGCGATGCCGGCAACGATGCCCTCGCGCAAGTATGGCCAGTCGTGGAACGCGCGCTGTCCGAGAATAGTCTTCGCAATCTCGCCAGTGTTGCGGCTGTCGGACTTCTTCGTGATAGTGATGACCATCGACTGGTTTCGACTGTCCTGGTTGAACACGTGGACGCTTTGGTAGCCCAGCGAGCCCTGGTAGGGGAGGGTTGCGAGCGAGGGGAAGCCAAAGAGTGCTGAAGCACCGAGGAGGACGCCATCAATGAGGCCCAGCTTGAGCTCGGCGTCCTCCCCCAATGTTGGCAGGATGAACTGGTTGACGGCCACATGGCAAGCCACGAGATCAGGGAAGAAGCCTGGGAGTGAGGAGGGGTAGTGCGTCTCGTTCTCCGGGTCATACACGAACGAGGTCGGGCGCTCGTTGCCCTCGTTGCGGCGCTTCTCCTCGGGCGTAAGGCGGTGGTCGCGGGCAGCCATCGCCTTGAGGAGACGTGACTCGTCAATGAATGGAATCTTGACGACGGCCTCCCAGTCTTGCTTCTTCCCGTTCATGTCGAGGTCGAACGCACGCGGGTAGAAGTCGTAGATCGGCGAGGTCTCGTCGTTCATCAGGTCCCGGTACGCCTGCGGGACGTGGTCCTGCGAGTCGGCGGGCAGAACGCCCATGAGCTGCTGGAAGGGCTTGAAAGGCGTGCCCAACTCCAAGTTGAACTGGAAACTCGCAATGTTCTTGAGGTCGGAGATCATGGGCGCGTAGTGGTAGTCGTAGAACCAGCCCCAAGCGGGAACACCCTTGTAGTAGTAACTGATGACCCACTGGAGGCCCTCGACGTAGCGGTACAAGATGGGGTGGAGCGACTCGGGGTCATTCCAGTTGATGTTGAGTTTCTCCTTGTAGTAGCCGCGTTTCCACTCTTCAATCTTCTCGTCCATCTTCTCCTCGAACGACTGCCCGGCGTCCTCCAAGTCGTCGTCGACGATCTTAGCTTTGGCAAACTTGTCGAGCACACGCTGGATAGCCATCGCACTCTCCGTATCCTCGTCGGACTCCCATTCCTCCTCGACCTCGTCGCCCTCGCCTGGCTCACTCAACGCGTCGACATTGAAACTAAGGACGATGAGCGGCTGCCCGTAATCGTCGACCTCGTCCCACGTGCATCGCAGGTGTAGGTCGTCCGCAAGGCTCTGGACGAACGAGCGGTCGCGCTCGTCGAGCTCGTTGACAAGCGTGAAGCGGTCCTCTGCTGTGGGGTGGCTCTGGTGCTTCTTGACAAAGGTCTTGACCTGGTCGAGGAGCTTGTTCTGACTCTTGGTGATTACTGTGGTTAGCTCAACTTTAGACTCCATCTCACTGAGCTTGCCGCGCTTGCGAGCCTTCTCGAGGGCAGCCACGTCCTTCTCCTGCTTGCCCTTGTGCCATGACGCGCTGGCGAACTGCTCGGCAAACGTGTCGCGCTCATAGTTGGTTAACTTGTCGAGCAGCAGCTGCAGGCGGGGGAGGTTGATAGTGCCGTGCTCGTTGATGTAGCCGCCAGCCACGGGGAGCACCTCCTTGTAGACCTTCCAGATGTATTCCAGCCCACCCTCGTTGATGTGGAGGCCTGGAAGATGTGGTAAGAAGTCGTTTCCGACAAAGAAGCCCATCAGGATCCAGTCGTCAATGATGCGCTCGAGGTCGTACTTGAACGAGATTTGCGTCGCGACAGATGCAAACTCGAGGTCGAGGTACTCGCGCACCAGCGACAAGTGCAGGAGGAACATGTTGGAGTTCTGGAGGCTGGTGTGAGCTCAGTACGGCAACGCTGGTCACGTCGAGCTCTTCTTGACCTTGCGGCCGAATGTGACCTCCTCACGGAGGAGGCAGAAGTGGGGGTCATGGCTGAGGAGGCCCAGCATGACGAGGTCGGCATCGAGGCCGTAGAGACAGTGACGTGTGTTGGGATTGTAGCCCGGCTGAGCCTTGCTCATGCGGATGTACTCTTGGATCTTGTGTTCTCCCTCTCCGGGAACCTAATTGTCAGCTTGCGCGCATGCTTACGGCTGCACTCACATCATGCCCACTGAGGATGACCTGGACACCGCGCCATTCGGCGTCCTCGGACATACGTTTACGAACGTAGTACTTGAGGTGGTCGGACAGTCTAGCCATAAATGGCGTGCCTGCGGTCAGTCTCACTCAAGCGCTAGACGCACCAGGGGTGATACAGTTCGAGTCGAACGCCTTCTCCTCCGGGAGCTGTTCTCCCTTGCGCTCAGCGGCTTCACGTTGCTCGCGCGCGTCACGCGCGGTGCGGAAGCGACGGGAGCGCTGCTGGTTCATCTTGGCACGAGGCGCAACGCCGTCAATCGCCATGAAGAAGACCTTCTGGGGCTTGATCTTGGTAAAGAGGAAGTCGATGTACTGGAAGATTGCTAGGATCATCTGCTCCTCGGTGATGCGGAAGTGCGGGTCGTTCTCGGATGATGGGGGATGGGAGCAGTTGTGGATGATACCATTCTGTTGTTAGCCTATAGGGGCGCAGGGGTTAGCGAGGCGGCGCACCATGTCAAGGCTGGAGTTAGCGCGAAGGTTAGCTGTCGCACGCACTAGAGGTTGTCAAATGTTGGGATCGAGTTAGGCGTGATCAGCTGCGAGGTGAGGGGATACCTCTCAGAGATCCAGCGGAAGAACTGGGGTGAGTGGCGATCCTGGCGTGTCGAGATACCTTCGGGACACCTGTGGGTCAGCACACGTCACGGGCGTCGAGAACTCACCCATGATGAACGTTTGCTACACTAGAGGTTACAGTTAACAGCAGCAAGTGGCTCAAGGTGATGATACAGGTTGAGTAAGGGCGCAATGCTGGTTTGCCAGGGAAGGGTATCGCTTGCCGTGCGGGGTATTGCACGACGATGGATAAAGGGTAGGGGCAGCCGCAGCTGAGGCGGAGGAGTAAAGGAAAGAGTAAAGCAAGGAAGGGGGACCCGTCGAGTATGAGTGTGGTAATGATGAAGGATGCCCGGTTGGTGACGACTCGCTTCTACTTGGATCCTGGTGACTTGGTCGGTCCCGGTGGATACGGTGACGCGGTTGGGTGCCGGTGATAACGGAGTGGCATTCTCATTACATAGTATTCTCTCTTGTTATTGTTAAAGCCACGTAGATATATATTATCTCGGAGATATCCCAGATGTCCATGACTGGAACCATGTTCACGTGTTCATGAGCCCGTGTCACCATGGCCGGCCATTACCGCGTTTTCCAGGTCCCCAGGTTGGGCCCCCACTTGCAATTCGCTTGTGAAGTCCAAGTTTGCAAACCGAAGGGCGCCACAACCACAACATTTGTCTGTGGTAACTGGCAGTTGGCAGCTGGCAGATGGTAGCCCCGCGCCAAATGTTGGGGTCAAGGCAAACAGATCTCGCTTGATCCCTGTACCCCCAGCAACTGTAGCGGAATTTCATAACCCATCCGGTGGCCGGTGTACCAGTGGACGAGTGTACCTTGAAGCAGATTCGTCACACCTCTGCAGATGGATAGGAAATCAACAAACGTAGGCAAAGACGGAACAAGATGGGCAATGTTTTGGATCTTCGAGATACATACCGCATGGGCCAATGTTCCATACGCCATGGGCCAATCCGTGGCCCACTGACCAACATGCAAGCGATGGGCCAACATCGAGATGGGCAACAATGATAGCGATGCTGCGAGATTCATAGGCAAGAATGGGAGAAATTCATAGGCAACGACATGGCGATGACGAGATTCACATGTTGTTGGGTTCTTCGAGGTGAATGGGCCAACAATGTGATAGGAAATCACCCCGTAGAAAACTCCTGATCGGCGTGCCGTCACTGGTGCCGCCTCTTGTGCCACCACTGTACACTGACTCGAACTACGGATGCCATCGGCCCTCTTTCGGGCGCTAGAGGTCGCCTCCGCAGCGCGTACCAAAGTCTAGGCGCGGGCCATCAGAGTCTGGCGCTTGGGTCGGCAACATTCCGAGGTTTACCGCGCGGAATGCTGTCACCCCACCTTGGTGCCGAGGCACCTGATCGTCACAAGTCTTCGAAAGTTGACCGAGACCCCGCGTCGGCCTGGTCCGTATCCTGAACAACTGCTCCAAAGCCAAGGTATAAGAAGGTCTCGTGTCCATATCCAAGACGCCCACCTCATCCACCACGCCCAACAGCGCTCCACTCTACTACCTAACCAGCTTTACCCAGCCCAACACAGCGACAATCTCGGCGTGTGCCGAGCCTCACAACACAAACACACACACACACAGCCCAACACACAATGACCGCCGACACCCGCCCCAAGGCCGTGGACCTTACCCACCACCTCTCGCTGCTCGCCAGGTCGCGCGTGCCGTCCCCGCTCAAGGACATTATCCGGTTCATGGAAGTCAAGGGGATCATCAGCTTTGCTGGTGGTCTTCCTACCCCCGACTTTTTCCCAATGCACTCGCTCAGTGCCAGCGTGTACCCCGCCAACACTGTTTTGGACCCCGAGAACCCGTCTCCGCCGGCTGAGAGCGTGGAGATTTCTATCCCCCGTAACGCGCCCGCCCCAGCTTACGACATCGTTCGTGGCCTCCAGTACGTCGGTGGTCGCGGGCTCACAGAGCTCGAGACCCCGCTCCGCGAGCTCACGGAGAAGCTCTGGCCGCCGGCCTACTCGGACTGGGACGTCCTCCTCAACAACGGCAGCACGGACGGGTGGATCAAGATCTTGACTCTGCTCATTGAGAGCGGCGACCACATTATTTGCGACTCGCAGATTTACCCGTCGGCGCAGGCGGGTTTCGTGCCTATGGGCGTCAAGTCGTTCCCTATTCCCAGCGACAGCGAGGGCATGTGCCCCGAGGCATTGGCAAAGGGACTCGCCGAGTGGGACGAGAGCCGGGGCCGTAGGCCTCGGGTCATGTACTCTGTTCCTGTTGGCCAGAACCCACTTGGCACGACCATGGGTGCCTTGCGCCGCAAGGCGATCTACGACGTTTGTGTCAAGTATGGTGAGTACAGACCGCAAGGTCGAGTGGGATATGGAGTTGGTAGGCGTAAGAAAGCCCTCTGGTGGTGCAGGTTTGAGAGCGACGAGAGCGAGGATTTTTTTTATTTTTTTTGCTAACTCCAGACGTCATCATCATCGAGGACGACCCGTACTGCATGCTCCAGTTCCCCGCCTACGTTGTGGGCCAGCAGTCGACCCCACCCGCAGCCAAGGCCGACATTGACGATTTCCTCTCGCACATGAGCAGCTCGTTCCTCACCATTGACACGCAGGGCCGCGTGATCCGTATGGACACGTTCAGCAAGACGCTCTTCCCCGGTGCGCGCCTTGGGTGGTTCACCTGCAACGCCATGTTCACGGAGCGCCTGGTCCGCGGTACAGAGGTGCAGACGCAGGGACCGAGCGCGTTCTCTGAGATCATCACCGGCGAGCTGCTGAACAAGTGGGGAGTCGACGGCTTCATCGAGTGGAACGTCAACCTGTGCGAGCAGTACCGCGTGCGTCGTGACTGGATGCTCGACGCGTTGGCCGAGGCATTCGACCTTGTTCCGGCAGAGCAGGCTGGGGTTCCTGGGGCAATTGGACTGGTTGCCTTTCCCAAGGGCAAAGGAGGGCCTGCAATCCTCTCCTTTGTTCCGCCCATTGGAGGCATGTTCATTTGGTGCAAGGCGCACTACAACACGCATGCGGCGTGGGCTGGGTTCGAGGCTGACAAGCCGGACCAGGAGCGGGTGCGAGCGTTTGAGGAGAAGTTCTGGATTCGCCTCGTCGAGGCGCTCGTCCTCGTCACCCCCGGTTGGTACTTTACCCCATGGGAGGGAGGAAGCCACAGCCTGCACGAGGAGGGGTCGGGCAACTTCCGCCTGGCGTACTCTTTCGAGCCAAAGCACAACGTTGACGAGGGCATTCGGCGCATGGCGGACCTCATGACCAAGGAGTGGACTGGCGAGGTGGACATTAGTGGGAAGCTTTAATCTTGGGACTGTAATCTTTCTTGCATGCATTTGTCAATGGGTGAGGATGTGATGTTGCCTATTTCTGATCCTTTGATCTTCTGATCCCGCGAGAGCAGCCACATGTATTGTATGGGTTCTTGCTTGGGCACACTCTTGGCAGAGAGACCGTCCGACGTCTCGAGGCGAGGAGTGAAAAAACCCCGACGCCTCGACGACCTATTGAATGAAATCTCTTTACCGGTGGAGATCTGTGGACAGGAAGCATCGCCTCAGTCCTTGGAGTACCATGCCCACCCCCACCCCCATCCCCATTCCCACCTTGCCTATATAATCAGTCACCCATCGAGATTCCACGAGATTCCACTGGACTATGAGAAGCGCTGGAGGCGTAACTGCCTGGGCCCGCGAGAAATACACGGACACCTGACGCGCCCAGTGCCCATGAGAGGCGGTCGAGGGCTGTTGACTGGGGCCACCCGCGCTCCATCTCTCAGAGGCAGTATTTGATCGATGGCGGGGTTTATTGCACAATGAGCGGAAGCTTATCCGTTCTAAGCGGGGTAACTAATCTAATAATAGCAATTGCTATTATGGTTACCTGAATTAGAACAACTAATCAGGGATGAGATTGTAGTTTAAAATATTAAGTGGTAGGGGTGAACATGAACGACCCAAAGGGATCCAGACATCACATGAACTGACAGAGGGAAATGTTTAAAGCCTTGTGAGCAAAGTGGCGGTACGAAGAGTACTCTTTTAAACAAAAGGTTAATAACTTAACGTCATTCAGAGTCGGGGGATCGGGGGGGGAAAAGCGAATATGAGTCCGAGTACGAAGCCTACTCGGCACCCTGATTATAAGGAATGCTTGGTAGGGAATATGGAACCAAGGTGTAATGAGGCCGCCCAATCGCTCAAAAGATCATTGTATTGAGATCTAAGGTCTCTTGCTAACATGTGAACAGCCGTCTTAACAACGGTATTAACAACCGTCTTGGATCCTGCGTCGAGCTGCCTCCAACATCCAGAGCTGTGTGCGGCGCCGAAGAGAGGGAGGCGGTGTGTTGATGACCTTCCTACACAGGGCGGTGTAATTGATCATATCTGGACCCACTCAAACCATAGATCTCCATGATCTCCACTTGTGACATGGGGAAAAGCCCAAAGCTCGACAAGCAGGTACAGTTAACTATCCAACTACATCTTGCGCCCCCATCCTCGCTCCCATCTTGTCAGACTGCACAGCCCAGCCTCGTTCATCCTGCTTTCATCTTCTTCATCTTCCTCTTCCTCTTCCTCCCTCGCCTTCTCTGACACCATATCCCATATCTCTCATCCTTCCTAAACCCCTACTCATTAACAAACTGGCCACCATGCTGACATTTGCCTGGCTGGCTGGCGCCCTGCTGGCACGCTGGGTTATCGCCACATCCACCCCAATCACATTCGACTCATACACACCCCAGCTCTTGTACAAGCCCGACTCGACCAACAACACTGGCCAAGGTCCAAGTTGGAATGCAAGCTTCACCGGCATATCATGGGCCGATCGCCAGGATAAGCGAGGTGGCAAGATAGGTGTGGGGCAGGGATACCACTGGGCATTAGGCACAGTCAACGGACCATCGGTCAGCATCACCTTTTATGGAACAGGCGCCGAGTTCTTTGGGTATTGGGGATACCTCGACAACGGGACTGTTTCGGATGGCGCTGGCGGAGATGGCTTTGGAATGACCTCATTAAGCCTTACTGGAGGGCCAGATGCGCTACAAGACGTTCCGAGCAATGGGACGATGAGTGGCGTTGGCCGCCCCGTCTCGCTGGGCAAATACTCCGACCTCTCGCGTGGGACGTACACTGTGACGATGCACGCCACAGGCGGCATTGTTTCGTTTACTCACGTCGTCATCCAGATGGACGTTGGGGGAAGGTAAGAGGGCAGGAAAGGAGAGGAAGCGCTGAAACCAGCGCATCAGCCGTGACACAGGCGGTCGCCAACCCCTCCATCTACGACCCATACATTGTAAACAGTGACAACTCGCTTGGCATCAACCCCAAGTTTGGCAGATTCATGGGACCACCCGGAGGCAGTACCGTAAACGGAACCACGGGCAGCTGGGCCGGCCAGTCGAGCGACGACAACAAGCGCGTCGGCAGCAAGGTCGCCCAGGAGACTGTACATATCAACCTTGGCGTCGGCAATAACTTCCTCGCCATCAACGGCACTGTCAACACGAACCACGGAATGTTCCGCGTCGAGGTCGATCCTGCCCCATCCGGCCTGCAGAGCCAACAGGAAATGTGGGCCTCGACTTCGTGGCAAGTGCTCGACACGGTGTTATTCGCAACCGGTCTTGACCCGGACACCGAGTACAGCGTGACACTTACAAATGTACAGGGCCAGGATGGCCAGGCGAGCTCCTACAACGTGTGGTTTGACTTGACCTCGCTCACGTTGTGGAAGGTGCCAACAACGTAAGTCTTGCTTGAGTGCCGTGGTCGTGCTGACGGCAGTTCGACAGCCAAGGCGACAGGCATCATTGGCCAAGACCCCGGCACGTTGGATAACGGCAAGAAGAACAGCCCGCCCATTGGGCCTATCGTTGGTGGAGTGGTCGTACGTAGCCAACTGGCCTCGCTGATGCAAAGGGCGGTGTGGCAGTCCTGGTTGGAGCTGGCCTAGCTGCGTGGTACTTCTTCCTGCGCCGCCGCAAGTCTAGCGAGGATAGGTAGGTCTGGTCTGAGCACAGCTCACACAGACTCTTCGAGGGCGAGCCCGTGTCGTACATGTCGACTCCCTATGTCGGTACGTCCAAGGATGGATGGATCTGAGCCCAGCTGCAGGCAGAGAAGACCCGAACGAACCGCCCTCTATGATCGATCCGTATGACGTCCAACCGTATGGCGTCCAGCCGACTTCGCCGACCATGTCGGGAGTAATGTCGCTGTCGGACGGCTCGGCAACCTAGTAAGGCTCCCCCCCCCGCTACCGAGCTGATACTAGCAACACTTCACACCGCGGCTCAGGCGCAGGCCTCATGTGGAACACCCCCATCATCCATCAGGAGCCCCAACACCATCTCGCCACAGATGCGGGCCCGTTCCGCGGGGCTACGCCCATGGGTGAGATGCCGCCGACGTATAACCCGACGTGGAGCGACGGTGGCCGACCTGATGCGCCCAATTGGCCCAGCGGGTTGGACGAAAAGCGCCGCCATTCGGCCGCACAGTCGTCGGTCGCGACTTGAGGGGCTGAGGGGCACCTTGTGGGTGTGATTAGCGAAAATTAAGACGGACGTGGACGACTTGGCCACTATGCGACGATTCCCAGCAGGTATGAACAATTACGTACATGTGTTGCGCGATGAAATGAGTGTTCTGAACATCGTGAGAACAAGACTCGGGAGATGAGCTGTTGTTTTGAGCAGGAATACTGGCATTCGCGGTTTGCGATGAAGGCGTACCTGCGAAAGATTGACTAGTGAAATGCTGTAGTGAGCATGTACAGTAGGATTGGGACTCCGAGAATTCCGGAGGATTCCAACTCGGAAACTGGCGGTGTCCCATGTACCCCTGGATGAAACAGTCTGCAAGGTGCACCCCGCGGTCTGGACTAGCCAACACCGCTTTCAACATCCCGACATCCCGACAAACCCGGCCTATCCTGCGGCACGAGAACGGCCTCTGCGGTACTTACCATAAGCCCACACAGCAACGAGGAGCTACACAGCTGCAACTACCGTACAGTATCTGAATCAACCCCCGCCATGGCTCATGGCCCATGCATCACGACCCATGGCGAAAGCATGTCTTGCGCACATGACTTACCCCCCCTAACCCCTAACCTCGCTTCTGTTGTGTCAAAGACCAGGACCACCAAGGCCGAGCTTGACATCAGCGCTCTGACACGCCTGTTCCCATTAAAACCCCCCGTGTGTCCACATTCTCCCACAGTTTCCTGGTTCTTGTTGTCCACATTCTCCCCCAGTTTCTCGGCTCTTGTTACTCGTCATGCTGGCACTACTAGTGGGAGTTCTCGCTGCCACAACCGCCCTAGCAGCCTCGACGACAATCACGCTCGACTCGTACGCTGCACAACTCGACTACCGCCCCGACTCGACCAACCGGACCAACGCCGGCTCGTCGTGGAACGCATCGTTTACCGGGTTTCCTTGGTCTGAGAGAGTCGGTGGTATCCGCGGTGGTCAAGTCGGTACTGGAGTCGGATACCACTGGATTCGGGGCGACGCGAATCCAAACGCAGTGGTAAACTATGAGTTTTACGGAACCGGCATCCAGTTTTATGGGTACTTTGGTTACCTCGACACTGGCGACGGGAGTGGGAACGCCTCAGACTCAGATTCGGGCTCGGCGACGATTAGTATCGCTGGCAAAAGACAGGCGAACCAGCAAGACGTCGAAACGACGGGGACGTTGGGATCAAAGGCGATTTCGCTGGGCGCATTCAAGGATCTTCCGCTTGGGCGGTATCAGGCGACTTTGCGGCCGACTGCGGGGGTTATTAGTTTCACCCATCTAGTCGTGAACATGGAAGTTGGAGGGAGGGCGGACCAGGTCGCGCAAGCGCTGGCCAACCCCCACACCTTTCATCCCTACGTTTTGAATGCGGATAACTCGCTTTCTCCCGATCCGAAATTCGGCATCTTCAAGGGCGACGATGGCGGGGCGGGTGGGTGGGGAGGCCAACAGAGTAACGATAACCGCCGCGTTGGAACAAAAGGCTTTCGCGATAGTGTCGAGATATCGCTCGGCGTCGGTAACAGTTTCGTCGCCATCAACGGAACGAGTAATATCAACCACGGCATGGTCCGGGTTGTACTCGACCCGGCTCCACCTAATGGTGACCTCGAAACAAATGTATGGGCTTGCACGACGTGGCAAGTCCTCCAGACGACACTATTCGCCGTTGGCCTAGACCCCGACACAGAATACAAGCTCACTGTGTCGAATATGCAGGATCAAGGACAGCAAGACGACAAACTCGCTTGGCTTGACATCACCTCCTTGACGCTCTGGAAAGTACCTACGACAGCCAAGGCCAAGGCGAATAATGTCATTGGCGGGAACCCCGGCTCGAGCTCGAGCTCGAGCAAGCAGAGCGTGCCCCTCGGCGCTATTATTGGCGCTGTCGTTGGCGGCGTCGTCCTCCTCGCTGCTATTGGGTTGGCGATCTGGTTCTTCCGTCGCAAAAAGTCTCAGTCAAAGTAAGTCGCATTAATTTGATTATTATCTAACCCCAGGTCAACCCGCGCCCAGTCGTACCACGACCAAGAGTATGACGCCACGCCCTTTGTCATCGACCGGGAGGATCCCCCCGCGCAGATGCATCCCCAGATGACGCATCTGCACCCTCACGGCACGCTCTCAGGTAGCGACCTGAGGAGTTCGATGAGCACGCACCATATGTCGTGGTCTGACTCGTCGTCAAGTGTTCCGTGAGCCCCAATCCCCACAATAGCTAACTCCAGTGGCGCGTATGCGGGCAGCCTTGCAGGCCTTGCAGCAGGCATGATGCCTCCCGGTGTCAGTAGTCGTGCGCCCGCCAAACTCGGCCCTCAACCAGAGCCAGCTCATCATCTCGCCACGGATGCGGGATCGCTTGGAATCGGAGACGCTACGCCAGTCGGAGAGATGCCGCCAACATTTGACCACTCCTGGGTTGGGTCGACTGCTTCGGGGTCGGTAGGGGCGCCCGAGGGCACGCTCACACCGGGAGGGTCGTTGGCACGCCAGAGCGCGTATTCCGACATGAAGGGCAACTTGATGGCTCTCTAGGGGCTGCGCGACGAGCGACAACCAACAAGGGACAAGGGACAAGCCGGTGTTGCCGGGTCATTAGGAGGGGTCAGTTGGGAATAATGGATATGAACAATGGACAGTGATCATTGGGCTCTGGTAGCGAGGGCGACGACAGGCCCAAGTGAGGAGAGGGCGACGACAGGCCAAGTGAGGAGAGGGCGACGACAGGCCAAGTGAGGAGAGGTCGAGCGGATATCAGGGTCAGAGCCTGGGGAGCCAGCGTGAGACTCTCGTCGACCGTAAATCCCGGACTAAGCTTGACGCGAATTCACGACATGTTTGGCTTTGTGTGCTTTGCAATGGGAAGAACGGGTGCCTCTGCCGCCGCCGGTGATTGTGGAAGCTGGAGTCCCCCAGGACCAACCCCAGACCGAATTCGTCAGGCAGCCCAGTCGTCTAGACGTGTCTCGATTGTGGGTCCGTCACTGCAGCTGCAGGTAGTCGGTTACCACTTGGATCGCTCGTTTGACGCTGCGCTCTCTTGCCTCTGCTAACAAGCATGTTGGTAGTTTATTACCTCGATCCCACCTACTGTCTGTTACACATTGTGTGCGAGCAGATGCGCGGCTTGAGCGACATGCGGTGAGTACCCTTCTTCCCTGACCTTGGCTAACCGCACCACGAGAGCAGTCTACCATCCATCGCATCGCGTCGCGCCTACTTCTGCGGGCCAGACTCCTTCTGCGTCTTGAACCACTCGTTAAACTTCTCCCTACGCTCCGTGGTAACCTGCTTCCAGTGCTGTTGTCAGTATATTCAGAAACCTCCAAACAAACCTCCTTCTCCGCCTCTGGAAGGGTACGCCACCGCTCGGCCGCAATCTTAGCAATGGCCTGGTGTGACTCGATACCAGGCTTGCCCGCAATGTCCGGGTGGTTCTTGAGTTCGGGCTGCAGGCTGCGGAGGTACTCAAAGAAGCTCGAGCTCGGGCGACCGGGGTTTCCGGGACGGTCACGGAGGTCACGATTAAATGCTGCACGGCCGCCTGGGAATTGGAGACGGCGTCCGAGGGCCTTCTCGACGACAGTACGCTCGGCGGGCGTGCGCGCAAAGTACCAGTCACCGTAGGCCTTTTCGAAGGCTTCCTGGTCGACCTTGGCTTGTGCCTTCATGCGCTCGACCTTGGCTGGGTCAGAGACCTGCAGGTCCGACCAGGCCGTGCCGATTGTCCGGCTCAACTGGGTGATGTCGAGCTTGCCCTGCTGACGCAGCGAGTCTCCGTTCTTCTCAAACCACTCCTTGAAGAAGCGGGCGTATGCCGACATTGGGCGCTTGGGCGGGACGTCCTCGGCTGGGGTTAGCGGAGTCTAGCGCAGCGAGGCGAGGCCATGTCTGGAGGGAGAGGGAGGCTTGGGAGGTAGGTCTGAGGGTAGACTTGTAGGGAAGATTGGTATGCTAGGCCTCGAGGCAAGACTAACCAGGGATCGTGGCCTTTGTGAGCTTCTTAGGCTTCTCGGCCTTCTTGGCCTTGGGCTTGGTAGCCTTGGCTGAGGCAGCGTCGCCAGTCTTGGGCGCGTTAAGGCTTCCCTTGGGCCGCCCGCGCTTGGCCGCCTCCAGGAGCACGGGCGACGTGGTGGACAGCGCGCGGACGACGAGCATCTCCCGACGCGCCGGGGCGACGGCGTTGCGCAGGATCGAGAGCATGGTGCAGATGGCGATGTGGATGCGGATGTGGGAGGATTGAGTCCAGTTGATCGATAGCGGCGAGGTCGATGTTTGTTGACCCTCAATATCTGGCGAATGACGTTTGTGTCAACCACGTGGCCATGGCAGCGAGTGGTGTGCAGGTGGGACAGGCCTGTGGCAGGTCGTGCGACCTATCTAACCCGTCTACAGCCTTCGGAAGGAGACACGGAGACGGAGATGGAGATGAAGACAAGATACATCCAAATGTACCGGTGCACGGTGTGTTTGTGTGTCAGCTGTGACTGCCCAAAAACATGCCTGCCCATGGGCCAAAGTTGATCAAAAGGATCACTGATGAGTGGGTCAGACGGGATCAATTTCCATCCTGCTGGGGGGCGCTATTATGATTTGAATATCCGAATGATAGTAGAACAATGTGCTTCAGCTCGTGGCTCGGCCCTCGGCGACCTTTCATGGATGAACAAGATGCAAATACCATGGATGCAGCATGGTGGTCTCGGGCCTCGGACGCCTCCAGATTTGTTGCTCTCCGACTCTCCGAAACCTCCCGCACTAATCCACATGCAATGGTGATACAGTCTACGCCTTTTGCGCCTCTGCGCGCTCGGCGTCCAGCCGTGCCCACGCCTCCTCCTTTTTCCGGGTACGGACCTTGCTCGCCTCGCGGTTGCGTGCCGTGCGGTCGATGCGCTGAGGTCAGCGGTGGTTACCAGTGCAGTGCAATCGTAAACTCGGCCATGCTGGTCGATCCATCTCAACTCTTCAGGCCATGCTGGTCGATCCATATCAACTCTTCAGACCATCCAGCCTGTCGTTTGTCCCGACTTGCTCGCTCTTTAACTCACCTCCTGCCGCAAACACATGTTCAGCGCGAGCTTGTGGGAATTACACGCGCCCAAGAACTTGGGAATCATCCCGCGCGCATGACACTCCTCAATTGCCTCGATGAGCTCTGCGCAGGCTGGCGGTTAGCTCGGACGGGTGGCAGGGGAGAGGAGAAGGAGAGGGAGAGGGAGAGGGAGAGGGAGAGGGAAATGGAGAGGGAGAGGGAGAAGAAGATACGTACCAACCTGGCGATGTGGTACTCCGAGAGGGGCGTGCATGGCGAAAAAGTAGCTGAAATGAACAAGACGGAGAGAGAGAGAGAGATGGAGTTAAAGTCAGGTCCAAGGCCAAGTCGGCTTGTCTCCACCCCGAGGATCCAGGCACGGCGTTGGGTGGCGAAATTGGACGAATGTCGGCGAAGCCTCCACTCTTCCACTCCAGTTACCATTTCTCACGTCTCATCAACAAAAGCTCACACGAAAAGCCCCATACTCGAGCACTTTGCACTTGGACTCACCATGACATCCACATTGGCCCGGACTTTCCTCTCGCGCTCTTTTGTGGCCGCGCGCCAGACACTCGTGCGCGCGCCTCGGCCAGTTGTGCACTCGGCATATGTCACTTCTGGAATCGCCTCGCCGACGAGGTGGTACTCATCCCCTCCGAACCCCGACTCGCCCGTCCTCGGCGCACCTGAGAAGGAGGCAGAGGGCGGGAGTACCGGCAAACAACCTATTGGGAAGATCGAGCCACGCCTCTCGCTCACGTTCACTTGCCAGGCCGGACCGGAGAAGGGTAATCCCGTGTGTGGGCACCGGTCGACGCACGAATTCAAGCGCCACTCGTACGAAAAGGGGGTTGTTCTCATCCAGTGTCCCGAATGTAAGGCGCGGCACTTGATTGCGGACAACTTGGGGTGGTTTAATGTGAGTGGAGCTTGGGAAGGGAGACAACGAATACGGACTCCAGCTAACACGCAGGAAGTCACTGGCGACGGCAAGCATAAGAATGTCGAGGACCTGGTCAAGTCAAAGGGCGAGAAGGTTACGCGTGGTCGTGTCAACTTTGACGGCGACATTGAGTATGCGCCAGAGTAAAAGCGCCAGAGGGGCGGTGCGCGTTAAACGCGCGATGTATTACTTCTCTTCTCTTGCATGACGACATGGTGACATTGTGACATTGTTACATGACAGATTCTAGGCAATAGTGTACAACATGGCGGCCGTGTAACCAAGGTCACTATCGCGCGGCGTGGGCAACAAACGCAGCGCGAACTGATGTCAGCTGGCTTTCTAGACATTGAGCTCACCTCGCCGCACAAACGCGCCAAGGTCCCTGTCGGCGTTGAGCTGCGCCACCAGTTCGCCCGTCGCGATTGGTGGGTCGCACAGTGGTACGGCATACTCGTCCTTGACGTCGAGGACGAAGCAGAACTCGCGGTAGGGCTTGGCCGAGTCGATGAGGGTGAACGTGAACAACAGGCGGCCGTCTGCGGTCAACTCATTGACTCATCTTTAGCTTCCTCGAAACTTACCCGCGACGCCGGCAATCTTCAGCCCAAGCGCACCCTCAAGTATAGCAAGTTGCGTCTCGTCGGCGCCCCCCATGTCGCTCAGTATCTTGACCTGGCGTTCCTTTGTGGCGCGCTCAACCCCGACCTCGCGACGTACTCCCGACAATTCGCCATCCAGCGTCGACCCCTGTTCGCGAAGTTTGTTGAGCTGCGAATGCAACCTTCCAACACTCGCCGTCAGACCGGTGAGGTGGTGACGCTCAGCCTCGATATCTGCATCAGCTTGACACCAACAAGTAACGCACTCTCGAGCATCTCGCGCTCCCTCGCACGCGCATCTTCAATACGCGCCTCGGTATCTTCCTTTTCCGCGTGTAGGTTACGCACGGCGGCGGTGTGTTGCGCCGCGCTCTGCGAGATGGCCTCCTTCTCGCGTAGGACGTACGCGTCGATCGCCTCGGTGAAGGCGACCATCTTGTCTTGGAACGCCTCAAAGCCGAGTTCGAACGCCGGCGCACCAGGCGCGCGGTTGAGGCTCTCCTTGAGCGATAACTTGGGGAAGATTATTGTGGCCATTGTGTTGAGTCGGATGAAGGAAGCGCGATGAATGCATGTTGCAGTTGCAGGCTGGGATGGTTGTTTGGCTCCGGCTGACCACGTGGTAGGACAAAATGAAATAAAGGGGTTGTGGATATTCGTACGGTGGAAGGTTGGAACGCGGGATGCAATGCAGTGACGTCGCGGGATCGTCGCTGCGGCCAAGCCAGCGGCTCATTGAGATTGAGACGACGATGCCTGGAGGCAACCCTTTCATCATTCATCCATCATCATTCATCTCTTTCAACAAGTTTGTCTATCATCAATCAGTCACCTCAGTCACGCAACTCATACATCGGCCTCAACCGAAACAAAGCCCAAGTGTCCCACCTTCCCCAGTCCTAGCCCCAAGCCATGAACTTCTCACCATGTAAGCTTATGTGCCTTTATTGACAGCTAACAGCAGACCAGCCGCCGCCCGACCAGCACGCTGATGAGGACACTGGTTTTGGGCGGAAAGCCAACAAGGGAAAGAAGCCGTGGTTCAGCCGGTGGGTGTTGCGGAGGCAGACTAGACAGCAAAGCAGGACTAACGCGTTCCTTTCCTTTCTGCACCGCCCGCTTCTGATGCACCTTGCTCCATCCTCCATCTGACCTGTCCGCCCGCCTAATGATCAATTGCTCTCACGCCAATTTTGACACACCAGCGACTCGTCATACTCGTCATACCAGGCTGGCGGGTCCACGTCTGACCCAACGGTCCAGGCTCAGGCCTACAGCAACGACGTCGAGTCACAGGCGTACGCGTACGGAAACGGGGGGCATTCGGGGGCTAGTGCCAGCGAGGACCGCGTCAACGCGTGGGAGAGCCGGTTCGGGTGGCGGATCGACATGATGGCTGCGGCGGCGTACCTCGGTGGGCCGCTGTCAGGTGAGCTTGGACAGACTAGTGTTGCAAGCTGACAGCAGCGTTGCTCCTGCTGATCCTCGAGACTCAGAACGACTATGTGCGCTTTCACGGTGAGTCGCGGTGATCCGATCAGTAGCCTGGTTATTGGCAGCCGGACGGAGCGGTGGGCCCGTTTGCTTGCCTCGCATGCTTTCTTGCCTCTATACACCACACGCTAATCCCAGCCTACCAATCCGCCCTCCTCACAACCCCAATCCTCACCTTTATCCTCATCACCAACCTCCTCCTCCCTTTCCCTGCGTTCCTCAAGACGCTGATCGTGTTGGCCGGCGTCGGTGCGGCACTGTATTCCGCATACCGGGCCTACAAGGACGCGCAAGAGGGGCTGAACCGGTACTGGCTTCCCTACATTGGCGAATACGCAGAGCGGTGGGTGAACGAGGAGTAGTAGTTGTAGCTTGAGGATGGATGCGGGGTGTGTTGCGCGCCAGTAGCTGTGGTCGTGACTGTTTCAACCCTGACCTGTACAAGCCAGTGATTGCCACCAATAGAGCCATGTGACACGGACCTCCACCTTGTACCCTCCCTGTATCATACCAGTGCCTGAACTTGGTGTTGCTCTTCTGCCACCTCCAACGACGACCTCTTACACCTTGCTCTTTCCTCTTGACCCGTTTCTCATTACAGTAGTCGAGTCGATGTCAAGATGATCTCCCATATCCGGCGTCTAGGCGTAAGTCCAAACCCTCTCCCTCTTCCGCACAATCTCTTTCTCAACCTCCACCCACCCTCCAAGCCTCCACCAACCGGCTGACCCAAGGCATCCAACACCCGCCGCTCTCTTATGGGAGGCACCGTCCTCTTCCTCCTCCTCCTCCTTTTCATCGTCCAATATAACCGCCCGCTCTGGTCGCCATGGGCCACGTCGTCCAACATCCCAGACATCCGATCGCCATCTGCAGTACCCCCCTCGCGCTTCCCGACCGTCAATGGGGCTAATATTCTCGGTAAACTTCCACAGCCACTCGCCCCAAAGGCCGGAATGCGCGTACCTAATGTCGTGCACTACGTTTATGGGCTCAAGCCAGTACGCAATGGCGAACAGGTGCCCCCTCTGCCGTACTATGCGTACCTTGGGATGAGGAGTGCGTTGGTCAATCTCAAGCCAGACAAGATATACTTGTGAGTTTGATTTGGTTGCCCGCACACCCACTCAACCCAGCCACTACCAGAACGAACCCACCGGCCCGTGGTGGGACCTCATCAAGCCCCACCTGACCCTCATCAAGGTCAAGGCTCCCGACACAATCTATGGCCGCGAAGTAAATCATTTCGCACACAAGGCCGACTTGGTCCGCCTGTGGGTCCTCGAGCGAATGGGTGGCATCTACCTCGACATTGACATGTTCATGTGAGTTGGGTTTTTTATTTCCACTCATCCCAGCGTCCGCGACTTTGACGACCTCCTGTACGCCTCGACAACCATGGGCATGGAGGCCAGTCCCGATTCCCGGCGTACCGAAATGCAGCCTACGGGGTTGTGTAATGGGGTTATTATTGCCGAACCACATGCGCCGTTTATTAAGAATTGGCTCAAGACGTACGTCACGTTTAATGGGGATAATTGGGCTGGACATTCAGTCGACAAACCTTGGGAACTGGCACAGTTGTTCCCAGACCAAATCCAGGTTCTCAATTCAAAGGCCATGTTTTGGCCTCTATGGAGCGGAGACGAGATTAAAATCGTACACACAGAGGATGGGTACGATTGGTCAAAACAGTATTCGTGAGTTTGAGAGAGAGAGAGAGAGCTCATCCATTCCCAGATACCATGCTTGGGAGTCGCTCGCGATGGGTTACCTCTCCAACCTCAATCCCCGCGATATCCGAACAAAGTCGACCAGCTTCCACCGTCTCGTTCGGCCAGCCGTCGGACCAACAGATGAAGAGGTGTACAGCAGGCTCGACTAGCCATGTACAATATGCATATCACAGTTCGCATGAGGACGGCTTCAATCACAGACCGAGGGGATTCTTGAGTTTCAGAACCTGCATTTCCCCAATCTTCAGTGACGGCCGTAACGGCTAGAGGCGAGATATACCTGTGGTGAGGGGGTGGGCTCTGGGAGAGGTTTGTGAGTCAAGTCAGGTGAAGTGAAGAATGGACAAGTGTCAGAATTTGAAGCTGCGGATTGTTGTCGCGCGCGTCGTGGTGAGAACATGGCGGAAGGTTGTACCATCCTGTAGGTACGTGGTGGGTGGGTGGCACCATGGACCAGCCGACTTTGGGGACCGAGAGATTCGTCGCTTCCCGAGGCCATGGGTTCTCGCTCTCCCTTCCAAGCACGCTCACCGGGCTCACCGGGCGCAAACTGGCCGATCGAATCCCTCGCGCTCGCTCTTTCCTCTGGGTGTCAGTGTCGCCTGTCGCCTAATGGACTCTCGTATCTTGCATCACTGCCTCGCACCTGAGCATCAGCACCGCGAACAAACTGTGACCATGTCATGCATTGCTCCCAAACTCTTGACATTATTCGTAATGCTCTACTTCTCCTCGAGCTCGTAATGCTCAAACTGGCCCCGTCTCTCGGGACGGCTGGCGTTGACCCCCGACTCGGCGCGGTGTGGGTGCTCGAGAGTGCGCTGCGGCGCCGGCTCGGCAAATGCCTCGCGCAGCTTCTCGGTTCCTATCCTCTTGACCTCGTTCGCAACCGTGCGCGTGACCTGGAAGATGGGACCGGCGAGGCCGAGCTGGAGGACAAGGTACGCGCTGGCCGCCGCGACGAGGAGCATGGCAAAGTACAGTGGATTGAAGAGAACGGCCATGGCCTCATTCCAGCCCAGGACGACGAGGGCACCATAGATCCACAAGGGGATCTGGGAGACGCTCGATACCATGCTCCGCTTGGCCTCGACGTAGGCCGCGTCCGCCTCGCGCTTGAAGCGCGCTTCGAGCTGCGAGAGGCGGGACGGCTTGACAAGTACAAACGCTGTCTCGGGGTCGAAATTCTCGGGGTCCGAGTCGGTCTCCGTTGCGTCTGGCACTGGCAGCTTTGGCAGAAGCTCCTCGTCCTTCGGCTTGACCTTGGCGAAGAGGGGGAGAAGCGTCAGAGTCTCGTCGCGCGCCGTCTTGAACGCGCCCTCGAGGTCATCCTCAGGACGCCAGACTCGTGGCACACCATGCTCGTCGTACCGGAATCTCTGCTCAAAGTTGTCGCGTAACGTAGAGAGCACGACGGGGTCGGCTGTCTGCTCCTCGAGCTTGTGGTGAAGTGCGAGCCACGAACGCGTCGCCAAGCTTCTGAGCGCGACCTCGTTCTCCTCCTCGGTACAGTCGTAAGCCTTTGCCTTCTTCAGGTACGATTGTTCAGCCGATCTCGTCACGTCGCGGTACGTCGAGAGGACCTTGTCCCACATTGTCGGCGACGGCTTGCTGAGCGCGATCTCGACAGGCTCGTACAGCTGCCTCTTGACGGTGCGCTCGATGCCGTTGACCATCTTCTTGGTCTCGTCGGCACGCGACTTGTCCGCGATCGACTTGAGGCTGTCGTCCAGTAACGCCAGCTCCTGCTCATACTCCCAACCAGAACCCTCGATGGTGCTCTCTGCTTTGTCAGCTTGCCCCGGCAGTGCTGCTCACCCTTCGCGACGGCGAGGAAGGACTTGCGCGCGTCACGCGTACACCGCGAGACGACCTCGGCAAAGTCGTACGAAGGCTCCTTGAGCGCCGCAGTCAAGTCGGTCACAAACATGGCCGACACGGCCTTGTTCGTGTTCTTGAGCTCGCCCAGGTACAGTGGCGACAGGGTTGCGTGCAGGTTCGTCACAAGATCCTGGCGCTTGCGTTGATACACGCCAGGGTGGTAGCGCGAGGCGGCGGCGTCGAAGCTAGCTGCGGCGATTAGCCTCGCTTCAAGTTCACAACTCACTCAAGGCAACATGCAGCCACTCAGACATGAGCTTGCCGAGACCAGCGACAACCTTGCCGCTCTCGATTGGTCTGCGCACTGTCTTGGAGCTGACGTTGAAGAGCTCGGTGACGCCAGCCGCGAGCTCGTCGCAGCGGAACTGCGCCAAGAGCTCCTGCTGCGTCGGCAGATCCAAGTCCTTGTTAGCGAGGACCTGCGCCCAGACGCCCTCCATGTAGTGGTTGAGGCCATCAGCCGGGATGCGCTTGTGGTATGAGGGCTGGAAGACGTAGTCTGGGCGTGTCTTGTCCACGAAACGCCTCCTCAGCTCCACGACGTCTGCCTCAAACTTCTCAGGCTGGTGGATCTTGTGGGGAAGCACGGCGAACGACAGGTCAAAGTATGTGTCGAGCTTGGCGTTCGCCAGGTGAGTCGGCTGAGTGTGAGCATTACCGGGTGGCACGGATGGGATCGCACCTTGGAGAGGCTCTGCCAAATCTCGGCCATCGATTCCTTGAGCGTGTCGGCCAGACTGGTGAGCGTGGTGTAGCCCGAGTGGTCGCGAATCACAAACAGGATGAGGGTCTTCTCCTTGGGGCGGGCCGCAGCCTCCGCGCTTCCTCCAAAGAGACTCAGATTGACCTCAAACACCGTCTTGAGCAGCCCCAGGTTTGCACCCTGGTACAGGCCAATCTGGTGCTCCCTTTAGTTAGCTACGCCTCTTGACGCTCGCTCACCAGATGTTGACAATTAGGACCTCGCTGCTCGCGAGGGAGAAGAGCGCACTCTTGCGCTCAAAGTCCTGGTCCTCTCCGCGCTCTCGACCGTCCGTACCCTCGACGTCCATGACTAAGGCCGCCGAGTACGCCGAAGGACACATCCAGATACCCTTGGTCGTCTGCTGGCGGCGTTTGCTGTCCATGATGTCAAAGGTGGTGCCAAACAGGCGGTTCAGCAGCGTCGACTTGCCGGTCGACTGGGACCCAAACACGGCGACAACATTGTAGTCGAATCCGCTGTTTATCAAATCCCACTTGGTCAAGTACTTGTTCAGGTTCGGACTGTGATGAGTTACGGCCGACGTGGAGGCACAAGTGAGGAACGTACGTGAAGTGTTGAGCCTCGTCAATGATCTGCAGCTGGTCAATCTTGGCAAGTTGCCCGTCCTGCGTGACTGGCGCAGTCACACTCGGAACTGGAGCGGGCACGGTCATATCAGCCCGAACGACAGGGGATGTCGGGGCTGCTGCAGGTGCAGCGGCGGTGGCCGAGGGCGCTTCTGGTAATGGCGTAATGTGGTTTGCCCGAATCGGGTCTGATTCGTGGTTCATGATGTTGTCGAGGAGATTAGAATGCACAGAATGGAATGAGCGGAAGGGACGAAATTGATGTAGAGAAAGAGGTAGAGTCAAAGCGAGAGAGAGGGGGGGAAGGAGATGAGAAGGGGTAAAGAGACGCGCTGTTCCATCCCATCTTGTGTCCATTGCGCGTCATATGTACACAGTTCCGTCCTCCACCGTACGCTCAAGGAGGGCCAAATAATGTACGCACGTGGAAGTCTGGCATTCAAATGTGGAGAGGCCGTGGGCCAGAACAGCGTCAAAGAGCCCTCACCACTCGCTCCAACTGGACGGTTTGGCAAGCTTCAAAGCTGTCAAGTTGAGCGCGTCTTGCTTGCGCACCTTGGTAGATTATGAGATCGTGGGCTCATTCACACACAAACTTTGATCTTGACACTGATCTAGACAAGAATGCACTCTTCAATTCCTCTCGTCCATCGTCCAACCAGCGCCCAGGAACCTGGGACACTCTCCCTGCAACCACTCCGACCCGCCATGTCGACGCCGCTCGACCACATAACGTCAGCGCTACTGCAACCTTGGCGCTCCCCTACTTCCACCCGCGCTCTCCATGCCCTCTCCGCGCTAATCGAACCCGGCCAACAACCACTAGGTCCAAGCTCCCACAACCCTGTAGACATCGTCTGTTGCCAGATGATATTCATTCCGACCCTAACTGCTTCGCCCTCGCAGGACCGTTTTTCTAGTGGTGGTGGGACTCGTAGTCGGCGTTGGGCTCAAAGTTGAGAGTGTAGACTGTGTCATGTTAGTAAAAGCAGCGTGGGACAAAATGTCGAATAGTTGGGACTCACCCGAACCACACTCGGGGCAACGGTGGTTCTTGAGCTCCTTGGTGACGTGGAGCCAGACCGTCTCGTGCGAGTCGGCGGGCGAGCCAGTGCAGCCAACGTGGCGCTCGGGGTACTGTTGCAAGGTGAGCGCGGTTCAAAGAATGACAAGCGGTCCAGCCACCAAGGGAAAGCGGCGGCTGAACTCGGAGATGACGCACGAAGGAGAGAACCTCAATGGGGTTCTGGAGAGTGCCAATGCGGTCCGAGGGGAGCGGGGCCATGTCGAAGACGTCAACGCCCTCGGCCTTGCCGATGAGCTCGAAGCGCTCGATACCAGTAGCCTGCTGGCGGCTGTATGTCAGTTACAGGTCGGAATTCGCAACGCTCGAGCGCATTGACCCGGTCGATCCCGACGAGCGCCAACATTGGGCAAGGCACTCGCCGGGAACAGGTCTACGCGCGCGAAAGGAGTGGATGGTAGACGCACTCGGTGGGGACCTCTCCAGCCTTGACACCTGAAGATCAGCGAGTGTTGAGGCCTCTAGACATACCGTCACCAATGAGCTGAGGGGGACCAGCGCCGGCGCTGCGGAGGGCCGAGGCCGAGAAGGCGCGAGCGACCTGGACCTTGGGGAGGGCAAGGGCGGGGCGGGCGACGGCGCGGAAGGAGCGGAGGAGGGCGACCATGATGGTGGTTGGAATGAGTGGTGAGATGGAGACCAAAGGGCAGGAGGCAGGATCAGAGTGTGGTGGGATTGAGGCTCTTCGAGTGGATGAGCCAAAGGGGAGCTGGGATTGGCGAACTTGGGTTCTGAGTGGCTTAACCTACCTAGCCTACCTCCCACCCAACTTGTAGGCAGCAGAACCGCAGGCAGACGCAGGCCCACCTACCAGTTACCAGCCAGCAGCCAGGTGCAGGACTGATTTCCAGGCACCAAAGTCAGCCAGAGTAATCCTATTGTCCTCACCGGGTGGACCCGTAATTTCAATACCTCCGCTTACCTCCGACAGTGTGGCACTCGCCACGTGAATACGTGAATACGTGAATGACTTGTGCCTGGATCTCTCATTTCCAGCCATTCCATCCACCCCACACTCTGTCGCGTGTCCTCCACAACCAACTCGTAACATTAACATTGGCATTGACACCGTCATCCACCTCATCATCCACATCCACGGCCTCATCATCCGTTTCGTTACACATCACACTCACACTCTGTTGATATCGAAAGCCACGGACACGAGCATGGCTCTCGAGTCACCCTCGCGGCCTTGAGCTTGATAAAAGCTGTGCCTCGACACATCTACCACCTTCCTCCAACATGTCCAACCCTCGCGTCGATCCTCATCCCGACAAGTGGCTCTCTGCACCAAAGGCTCCCAAGTCTGCGACGCAGAGGCCTCTTGTTAGCAGCTCGTTTCGAGTGCACGTAGGCATCGCGACGCCTCCCACAACGACGCGCAAGAGTGCCAACAACTCCGCCACCTTCGCATCCGGCTCAACATCGCGCAAGCGTCCAGTCTCAGAGGTGACGCCAACAGCGCCACTTGCGGATCGTAATATCCAGTCATACTTGACGCCGCCGACGTCGAATACCCAACCTGTCAAGAGGCTGCACACGTCGTCAAAGCTCAAGAACGCCTCGCACCTCCATCAGAGCCCGACGCGTCGAAGTCCCAGATTACAGCGCAATCGCGAATGTGACAGGGAAGATGGGATCCGGGAACGATCTGTGATGTTAGAGGCTTGGAGGGCGTCGGTGCCACCACCCGCTTTGTCACCGGTGAAGAGGTTGCGAGAGGTCGCGTCACCCAGCCCTGCTCCCAGCTTCGAAATCATTGAACCCCCTGCCTCCCTCGGGCCGGCACATGTCCCATCATCTGCCATCGACATCGACAAGAGGTTATCCGGGAAGGATAGCAGGCCGCAGACCGTCTTGCCGTCGCGGGTGGAGACAGGGAGGGACAGTGAAGCGGCTCGTGCTGGGCGCGAATCGGCCCGTTATGAGACCGAGGCCCAGCGCGTGACACAGCGCGACGCCATCCGTGAACGCAAGCGCGTACGCCTCGGACCCGAAGAGGGCGTCGACGAGAACACGCGCGGACGGGTTGTTGACACGAAGCATCGGAGAGCGCTTGGGGACTTCAAGTCCGTTGCGCACCACTCTTCCGAGCGCTCGTCGTCGCCCAGGTCCTCATCTCCCAGTGAACGTACTCCCCTCGCATCCAAGAACGCGAACGCTCTGCGTAGATACTCTTCGGCAGTCGTGGAGTCAGTGTGCGCCAGAGACTCGAAGTGGCCTAAACGGCAGCCCGCACCTCGCACGCCCATCATTCCATCCGCGTTCCCTACCCGCTCCCAAGTCATCCCCTCCGCCTTCCCTGCTCGACTACGTAAAGCGCCAGTTGAGTCCTCCCAGCCTTCCTTCTCAACCAAACCCACTCCCGCATCGACGACTCCTCCGAAGTCGCGCATCGCGCACCACCATGTAACTCCTCCGAAGTCGCGCACACCGCAGAGGAGGGACCAGCTGGAAACCCTGTTTGACTTCCCTCCCGCGCCGCCCCGCCAGCCCGTGTTCAAACCCGTCTCGCCCAAGCCGATCAGCGACTGGCGTCCTGTCGAGATGCAGGCGGAGACTCTCATGACCTGGAGCATGGGTGGTGGAGCGATGACACTTGGCCCAGGGCCCCAGTCAAGCTCTCCAATACTGGACGGGGGACAGCCAGACGATCTACCAGCTCCTGTTGACGAAGACGACGACGTGGTGAGTTAGCTGTTTTGCATCGCAGCTCACACTAGATACCCGAGACCGTCCCATCACAGTTCTTCCCGAATCTCGTTGGCACATCGTCATCACCGGCCAGACCACCACAGGAATCACACCTTCTCTCCTCCCCGCCGGACCCCATCGATGCATTTAATGCCATTGACGAACCTGGCACTCCAGGTGACCATGATGAATGCACACCTGAAGAACCTTCTTCGCCGTCACCACGCCGGACGCGTGGAGGAATGCATCCGCCGTCAAGCCCGCCCCGCATTCCTGCGTCGCCATCGAAGTCGCCCACGAAGCCGCTCGTGCGGCATTCAAAGCAGGACATGGCAAAGCGCCGGAGGGTCATGGACCACGCACTTTTCTCGTCCCTCTCTGAAGCTTCCCAGGCGAAACCAGGGCCGCGCGTCCCATCCTTCCCCCGCCCAACGCAGAACCGGAAGACTCCTCCGCTGTCCAAGTCGCAGAGCCGCAAGACGGGCCCAATGCGCAAGCCGCAAGCGAAGAAGTCTGCGTCGTCCTCCAAGTCGCAGAGCAAGCTTGAGGCGTTCGGTTACTCGAGGTCCAGTGCTCGGGGTACGCGCGAGTTCGATGTCTCCTTCTCCGACGAGGAGGACCTGGACTTTGGAGACGCGGACGAGCGCGACTCGAGCCCTGCCGCTGGTCGGTCGGACTTGGGCGCGGTGCCTTTTGCTCCGCCACACCCCTCTCTCCGGCCCATGGGCGTCCGCGAGCAAGCAAAGCGCGAGTCGGCTGCCATGGAGCGGCATCAGGCGCAACGCGGGTCGCTGAGCAGCAGCGACTGGTCATCGCCCCTCCCAATGATCTCGTCTGCCGTAACGGACGATAGCAGTAGTCAGTCGGACGAGAGGCTCGATGCGCAGGTCAGCGAGTCGACGCGCGCGTGGTGGGATGGCCTGGAGCATGATAAGAGCTCTGATATGTAGAATTGTTGTAGACCGGACGGCGTGATAGCCAGAGCAATATGTAACCGTACGTGTAAGTACGAGGGGAGAGTCTGTCTTGTAGAGACCAGCCCCGTCGGGTTATACGACATGGATGGGGACTGTCTGTGGGCCCACACCGCGTCGTGCTGACATGCTCTGGACAGTGATTGGCAGAGCAGCAGAGGAGCATGATCAAGGTGCCGAGAGGGTTGGCAGCAATGGAGGGAACCAAACGGTTTTCTGCCATTCTCCCTCCCACCAACTCATCCCAACTGCAAAGATTATGCTGACGAGGACGAGTTGACCGAGCCACACAATGCAATGCACAATGCAGAACCAAGACGAATGACCAAGTAAGATGCAGCTGAGCTACCGATGAGCCATGTCATGTTCCAAGCATGTCTGTCCCTGCTGCCAGGATGCGGCTCTCCGGAAATCGGACATCCCCGATCAACTGGACCGATCGGTGCTCCGAAATGACATGACGTGCCGCAGGAACTAGCTAGGTCTGACGGAACTTGGCTACGTCTGATAACTCTTCTCCTTTCGTATCCTCGACGCAGTATATGAAGCTTGTACGCTCGTTCCGTGCGGTCGCCTCGCTCTCCTCGCTCCTCCCGCTCCACCCTCTCAGCCCACCCAGCCCACCCAGCTCTCTCCGCTCTCTCCGCCCACCCAGCTCTCTCCGCCCGCTCCGCTCGCTCTCGACGACCATGTATCACTCCGCGCGCCGTCCGTTCAAGGGTATGTCTTTGTTCTCGCTCGTCTACGAGTTCTTTCTCCCCCCCCCCCCCCGCTGATGACAGAAACCGAGGCGGAGCGTCCGCCGTTCGACCATGAACGGTCGTTTGATATGATGCAGACGCCTGATACGCAATTCAAGGTCGGGCAGGGGCTGAACAAGCTAGTGAGCAGCTGACGACCACTTGAAGAGCAACAACTGTGACCGCTGACAACCAGCCCAACGCACACAAGTTTGCACACGACAACGCTGAATGGCGGGACATTATCCCCGAGTCTCTCGGTTTAGGCGAACGATACAAGCTGCTAGTAACAGCCATAACGCCTCGTCCTGTCGCCTTTGTTTCGTCCATGAGCAAGGAGGGGCACCACAACCTCGCCCCGTTCTCGTACTTTAACATGGTGTCGCATAACCCGCCGACGATCATGGTGTCGATACAGAATAACCCGTCCGGGCGGGACGGGAAGAAAGGTATTGTGAGCAAGAGGTGGGCTGATGCCAGACACCGCGTTTAATATTTTGCAGACTAAAGAGTTTGCCGTTTCGATTATCTCAGAACCGTTCGTAGAGGCGGCAAACTATACAGCTATTGATACGCCGCCGGGGACGGATGAGTGGGCCCTCGCGGGGCTGACAAAGCGCCAGTCTGAGTGAGTTGAACGGCGGCAAGCCGCGCCGTTCAACTGGTCGCTCGTGTCGTGCCGCTGACACCAGCACGATTACACCCCCGTTCGTCGCCGAGTCAGCGTTCTCGATGGAATGCGAGCTGGTCCATTCGCACGAAATCGTCAGTGACGACAAGTCGATCGTGTACACCATGGTGCTTGGGCGCGTCAAGCGGATCCACGCGGTGAGTCTGCTGTTAATCACGCCAGCTTCCCGGGCTCGGTGAACGCGCCCAGACAGCCGTCAGCCGGTGCAGTGGCCATGGACGTTGTCGGCCGTGCCAGCGGTGACTGCTGGGCTGCACTGGACTGGCAGCGTGATCTGCAGAACTGGGACATATGGACATGACTAAGACCCAGAAAGAGTTTATCTTTGACCCAAAGGACAAGTATCGGGTTTTGCCAGAGGCCCTGATGCCCGTGGCGCGTCTTGGAGGCTTAACGTGAGTGGTGTGTGATGATGCGCTCTAGTTCCGCCTCATGTCGGGCCCGGGATACCAAGATGAGCCTTTTCGAATGTGTGAATGCCCATTTCGAACGGCCATCACTCGGGTAGATGTCGCGTAAACTAGACCAACCTGAATCGCAGCGACCTGACCTGAACGTTACAGCCGCTGACAGATAGCTTTGCGCGTGTGGTCCAGTAGGTTTGCCGGAGTTTGCCGCAGCCAGATGGGAGATGGGCTGACGACAGGGGATACGACCTGGCGCGTCCACGTTGGGAAGAGGTCAAGGATACTGACGAGGCCAAGGATGCAATGGGCAGGCTCTAATCTGTTCCTAGTAATGCATTAAAGTTGCCCGGCAAGGTCGGCTACTATAGCCTATATCCATGTCGACATTTTTATACCGTTGATTGGTTGGGTGATCGGCCTACGAGCTACGAGCTACGAGCTACGACATGAAAGTTGAGCGCTGCATAATAATAATGTATCGGGGGACTTGTGTGTGGGGTTGCGGAGGCGGCCCCGCAACCCCGACCACTCCCCCAGGCCAGCTGTCATGGAGATTATCGAATGTTTTTCTTGCAGATACCAATGTCAGGCAGTCTGTGCACGCCGTCGGAGACACGCCGTCGGAGCGGGTGGGAGGGGTCCGAGTGTGGAACGTGTGCTCAGTGCACAGGGCACGCAATGGGGCGTGCAGAGTCAGTCAAGCGCACAGGCTCGCGATGGGGGCTGGTGGAGATGGGTCAATCGACGTCGAAGAATGGGATGGTGTGGTGCTGGGGCAGAGCAAGGCTACCTCGCTCGATGCGAGGATTGGAGTGGGCGGCGAGGTGGTGTCGATGAACTGATTGGGTTCGGCTCGGCCATGTGCGCGAGATGGCTATTAGGGATTGAGGGGGGAGGGGGTAAAGTGCGGGGCCTAGGGTGGTTGGAGCGCTTTAAAGCCGGCTGGGTATGGGAATGACAAGGGGGGCGGGGAAGAGTACGGCATCAAAGCCAGGTACCGCGGCATTCCATCACTTGACTTTGTTACGACTGATGTTGGGGCCAGGAGTTTCAAGCGGGGTTAAAGCGGTGTGCGGGGGTGGGAGAGGGAACCGGTTGATCCGGGGTAGGACCTGTTGGGTTTGAATAGCCGAACTAGTAGGTGTACAGTACAGTCTCTTGTTGATTGTCATTACCATTTGGCATCATCCCTCTTTGACTCTCCTGCGTTGCGTTGCATTGCATTACCTTACTCCCTACATTCCGAGACTATCTATTCCCTGTAGCCACAAACAAATCAGACTGGTATCTTACCTTGCCTCCTCCTCCTCCCCCTCCTCCTCCGTCCTGCCGTCGCGCTACGGTGCGCCCGACTCTCCGTCCGCATTGGGCGCCGCGTCTCAATTCCAATCCCCGTACTTCCGACCATACCATATATCTTGAGACAGGTCACTCTCAAATCATGACCCCCACAACTGCCTTTCGTTTGCGTCCTCTTCTCTCTTCTGGCTCTCATCCTCTTCGTGTTCGTGTACCGTTCACCCATCCCCTAGTCCGTGGTCCCTCGTCAACCTACCCATACCTTCCTCACCGATCAAACTCATCGATTCCGAGGACACCTCTCGACCCTTACGGTATACAAGATCAAACCCAATCAAGCCTCACCCCCCTCCTCAACCCCTTCCTGCGCAACCTCCGTCGAGAACCGCACTTTATGTATTTCCCCGAGCAGCGTCACCTCCAGGACGATGTCCACAAGGAGTCTCTCCAGAACCCCGAGGAGTTCTGGATGCACCAGGCCGACCAGCTGTACTGGCACAAGCGGCCCGAGCGCGCCATCAAGATGGGCAAGCGCAACCTCAAGAGCGGTAAGAGCCACACCACCTGGGAGTGGTTTCCCGGAGGCGAGATCAGCACCTGCTACAACGCCGTTGACCGTCACGTCGTTGCCGGTCGCGGCAACTGGCCTGCCATTCACTACGACTCGCCAGTCACCCGCACCAAGCGCACCATCACCTACGCCAACCTCCTCGAGGACGTAGAGGTGACCGCTGGCTTCCTCCGCGAGCAGGGTGTCAAGAAGGGCGATGTTGTCCTCGTCTACAGTGAGTTTGAACCTTGTCTCCCCCACTTGTGTGATGGAGATGAGATGGTCACCCGATGCTCGGGGTTTAGGTGGCTTAGGTGAACTCGATGGGATCTTCAAGATGGTCAGGCACAGTCACCCCAAATGAACTGTGTCGGGTCCCCGCACATCTCCATCACTCCTCCGCACTTTAAAAAACAATGCTGACAACCCAGTGCCTCAGATCCCGGCCGCCATCACCGCCATCCTGGCTGCCAACCGCCTCGGCGCCACTCACTGCGTCGTCTTTGGTGGCTTCTCCGGCCCGGCCCTTGGTCAGCGCATCGACGCCGTCAAGCCCGACGTCATCCTCACCGCCTCGTGTGGTATCGATGGCAACAAGCCCGCCATCCCCTACGGCCCCCTGGTTCACGATGGTATCAAGGAGGCCACCCACAAGCCTAAGCGTGTCATCATCTACCAGCGCACGCAGGCTCCTTGGGTCATTGACGAGGCCCGTGGCGAGCGCAGCTGGCAGGACCTCTGGTACAGCGCCAAGGCTCGCGGCGTCCGCGCAGAAGCCGTCCCTGTCGCCTCGACCGACCCCGTCTACATCTCGCACACTTCGGGCACTACTGGTGCGCCCAAGGGTGTTGTGCGTGACTCGGGTGGCCACGCTGTCGGCCTTCACCTCTCGATTGCCATGGTGTTCGGTGTCCCCGGTCCTGGCGGATGCGTCTTTTCGGCCTCGGACATTGGATGGGTCCTTGGTCACGCGTTTATCATGATGTCGCCCCTTTTGGCTGGTGCCGCGACTGTCCTTTACGAGGGCAAGCCTGTTGGCACCCCCGATGCGTCCGCCTTCTGGCGCATCATTGAGGAGTACCAGGTCACCATGCTTTACTGCGCTCCCACAGCCCTCCGCGCCATCAAGCGCGACGACCCTGACGCCCGCTTCATCTCCAAGTACGGCGACCGTGGGGGTCTCCGCTCCCTCAAGGGTCTTTTCCTTGCCGGCGAGCGCTCCGAGCCTTCGATCATTGTCGAGTACCAGGAGTTCCTCAACCAGTACGCCTCCCCTGGTGCTCAGGTCATCGACAACTGGTGGTCGACCGAGGTCGGCTCGCCCATCACGTCGCGCACCCTCATGCCCCACGCCGGCTTTGACCGTACCACCAAGATCGACAACCACCCTCCCGCCCTGCTCAAGCCCGGTTCGGCTGGCAAGGCCATGCCTGGTTACAACATCAAGGTTGTCGACGATGATGGCAAGCCCGTTAACGCCGGTGAGATGGGTAACATTGTCCTCGGCCTTCCCCTCCCTCCCACCGCCTTCCGCTCTCTCTGGCAGGACGACGAGCGCTTCTACAAGGGTTACCTTGAGCGCTTCGGTGGCGAGCTCATGGACACTGGTGACGCGGGTTACATTGACAAGGACGGCTACGTTCACGTCATGGCGCGCAACGACGACGTCCTCAACGTCTCGGCTCACCGTCTGTCCTCTGCTGCGATCGAGCAGGCCCTGGCCTCGCACCCCTTGGTTGCCGAGGGCTGTGTTGTCGCGATTCCCGACGCGCTCAAGGGCGAGCTTCCGTTCGCCTTTGTGACCCTCGCCGTTCCCGATCACCCGACTAGCGCGATCCCCGACGAGGCTCTCCAGAAGGAGCTGCAGGGTCTGGTCCGTTCGGGAGTGGGTGCGATCGCCTCGCTTGGCGGTGTCATCCAGGGCTCGGGCATGATCCCCAAGACGCGTTCCGGCAAGACTCTCCGTCGTGTCCTTCGCGAGCTGCTTGCCAACGCTGCCGAGGGTGAATTTGACGCTGCGGTCACCGTCCCCTCGACGGTCGAGGACGCCGCCGCCGTCGAGGTTGCGCGCGAGAAGATCCGCGAGTACTTCAAGGTCAAGGGTGGGGCGCACAAGGCCGTCCACACCCGCACCCCGCGCGCGCGTCTGTAAGCAGATTGGACAATGGGGAGGAGGCCGCATAGTGGGTTAAATCATAGAGGGCGCGGGAAGCCCCGGTCCCAGCTGGCTAGCGGCTGGTGGTCGGGCCCGGCGGGTCTTGTAAACGGATAAAAGCTATTACTATAGCCAGCTAGCTTGTTCAGAAGTTGTCACATCATGGATTGATTTGGACGCAAAGGCGGGGGGGGGGGGGGGGGGTGGGGGTCGAGTGGTAGGAGGGGAGGGGGGGGTTGAGGTTGGGGTTGGGGTTGGGGCTGGTTTGTGGCTGGCATGGCTCGCCAGTCCTGTTCCAGTACTCAACGTCTCCGTGGTCAGCACGATCGCCCAGAACATGTATACTGGACAACGCCACATGGCAGCACGACACTGGCATGGCAGGCGATTGCTGCGACTGCAAGCTAGCCGGCATCTAGATCTGCATGGCCGACCGACTAGAAGTACACACCCGTGGCAAGACATTAGCCAGGCTGGAATGTGGTGGCCTGCCTGGCTGGATCTGGACAAGGTACTGGGCGTGGCAGATTCGGCTTGTCTGCATAGTTTATCGTATGGTATTGACCTAATCTTCCGACAAGCACACACGGAATGCTCAGTCCCGCATCGTGCCGTCGGTCATCTGACCAGTACGGCACGTGAACGAGAACATGCGTCACGGCTGCTTGACAAGCGGATACATGTGCCTGGACTGGGAGTATGAGTGGATAATATGCCTGGACTGGGACTTACGAGTGGATACATATGCCTGGACTGGACGAGTGGCAACATACGCGGATAAGCGGCGGAGAACATGAGTCGCTGCGCTAGATCTGAGATGACGCCTAACGCGCAGCAACACCAGTGACTAACACCACTGCCATAGACTAACACCATCACTTCCACTTGCCCAATCCACATCCCATGTCCCGCCCACGATGGTATACCTCTTTGGCCTTGCTGTCGTGTTTATCGCTGTGATACTGTTCTGGGTCGGTGAGTTTTTGTGAGTCACAGCTAATTTAGCGCGCGCAATCATCACTGCGATAAGAAACTACCACCGCCGCCACCAACCCTCCCTCCCGCCCCCCATCACCCAGCCGTCTCTGGCATCAACGGCCCAATCCGTCTTGACGTGCTTCATGGCCTCCACCATGGACAACACTCCCCCAGCGCCACCACCGGCGCGACAGCGGAGCAGTGTCTATTCTCCAGTCGTGCGCGCGCACGATGAATGTGCGAGTGATCCGGACTTACCCCGATACAGTGAGATGCGGCCTAATGGAACTGACGGCAGCCGCATCGCCAACAGCGAGTAGACCCGAGCTGATTATTGTCGAGGACGATACGCTGCCGCCGCACCTGATTGTCGATATGCCGCCGCGTACGCCGTGTCCAGGATTGGACGGCGGGCTCGAACCAGCGCCGGGGTATACGACACGACCGGCGACGCCGCGGCCCATGCAGCCCCCGGCCGAGCTAGAACTGCACATGGCGTCGTTTGGCCCCCCGGTTTCTGTTGCGCCGTCCTCACCAATAGCGATCGACGTCACGCGCATGCCGGCGCGCCCTCAGACAGCTCGGAGGAAGCATAACCAGCGACGCGGGGGACGGGTTGCCGAGGTGGCGTTTATTGCGACTGTCTAGATCGGTTATAATTGTTGTGATGGACCCAGGTCAGCATCCAGTCGGGCGTCAGTCGGGTCTCTGGCTGCAAGGAACGGACACGGACGTCCACGTCAGCTCCGAGTCGGGGGAACAAAGTCAGTGGCTCGCAACCGCGTCCACGCATTTCAACGCAACACCTAGCCCTCACCAGCCAAACACCGCTTGACAAGATGCAATTCATCCATACACTCCCTACACTCCCCGCCCAACGCTGACTGCCTTTTCTCCCTCCTTAGACAGACAGCTCAGCCGCCTTGATGTCCTTGAGGTGCGCGGCGTACGGCTTGAGCGCGGGCTCGACCCACTCAGCAACAAACTTGTCAACCTGCTCGGGGGCACGGCCGACGAAAGTCGAGGGGTCAAGCAGCGCGTCGAGCTCGCCAAGAATAGGCTTGAAGTAAGGGTCGCGCTTGACGCGCTCAATGAGGTCGTTCTCGCCGCCCTCGTGCTTGACAACCGCACCAGCCTCGTGAGAGAGGACACGGATCTTCTCGTGGCACTCCTGGCGATCACCGCCAGCCTTGACAATGGCCATGATGATGTTCTCCGTTGCCATGAACGGGAGCTCCTGCGATATCCTGCGGCCAATGACCTTGGGGTAGACGACGAGACCCTCGGTGATGTTCTGGAGGGTCGAGAGGAGAATGTCAGCGGTGAGGAAAGCCTCGGGGAGGGTGACGCGGCGGTTGGCCGAGTCGTCGAGGGTACGCTCAAACCACTGGACCGACGCGGTCATCCACGAGTTCTGGCACAAAAGTCCCAGGTGGCGGGCAAGCGAGCACGCACGCTCGCAGCGCATGGGGTTGCGCTTGTACGCCATGGCCGACGAGCCGATCTGGTCCTTCTCAAACGGCTCCTCCATCTCCTTGAGGTTGGCGAGGAGGCGGATGTCAGTGGCCATCTTGTGGACCGAGGCAGCGAACGACGAGAGGGGCGCGAGAACGTCAAAGTCAATCTTACGCGAGTAGGTCTGGCCAGTCACGGGGTAGGCGTAAGGGAAGCCGCAGAGCTCGGTGACGCGCTTGTCGAGGGCCTCGACCTTGTCGTGGTCGCCGTTGAAGAGGGCGAGGAACGAGCCCTGGGTACCAGTAGTGCCCTTGACACCACGGAATCCGAGGTCGTTGCGGGCACGCTCGAGGTTGCGCAGGTCCCAGAGGAGCTCCTGGAGCCAAAGGGTGGCACGCTTGCCGACGGTGGTCAGCTGAGCGGGCTGGAAGTGGGTGAAGCCGAGCGTGGGAAGGTCGCGGTACTGCTTGGCAAAAGCGGACAGGCGGTGGATGACAATGGCAAGCTTGGGAATGAGGATGTCAAGGCCCTCACGCAGGAAGATGAGGTCGGCGTTGTCGGTGACGTAGCACGACGTGGCGCCGAGGCTGATGTCAGCTGTATCCAAGTGGTCGAGCTCACTGAATGATACCGGCAGCCTCTGGAGCGACGGTGCCAAAGGTGTGAACATGAGCCATGACATCGTCTGTGCGTAAGCTTGGGCCTTGTGATTTCGGCTGGCACTGGGCCTGCACTCACGACGGCGCTTCTTCTCCTCCTCGGCAGCGACCTTCATCTGAGCCTCGTCCAGCTCAAGGTTGGCCTTCATCTGCTCGATCGCCTTGTCCGAGATATTGAGGCCAAGCTCCTGCCAGTCAGCTAGCTAACCCGCGCATTCCTGCGCACCTTCTCAGCAATGGCGAGGTTGAGCCAGAGCTTGCGCCACGTGCCGAAACGCGTCTGAGGTCAGTAACATGACAATGTCGGTGGACCAACGCCGTTGGAGAAGAGCTTGGACATCTCCTTGGACGCATAGCGCCTGCGGTGTCAGCGTTGTTGGTTCGGTGGGGCGCGTACGAGGAGAGGGGGGTCTGGTACGAGTCCATGATGATTGTGAGTGAGTGTGTTGATGACAGACACGGCCAAATTCGGACTCGCTTCAGCTGTGCCAGTTACTTTGGTCCAACTTGTCCAAGTGGCCCCAGTCAGGTCAGGTCCAACATTTTCGGATAAATTCGATAAAAATGGAGCAAAATATCCAATCCAAGCCCAGTTGCCATTCAAAGATCTCTTGTGAACGTATGCACGATGCTGAGGGATGTAGATGAGTATAGTAGAGGTAATGCTTTGACGTTGAGGTGCCCATGGGTGTGGGTGTGGTGCCAAGATAATTGAGGTACCAAGTGTGGATAACACGCGGATACATGTATCCGACAGCTCTCCTGCCACTTCCTCTTGCACGTGCTGGTCAACCACATCAATAGTATCCAACGACTTGCACCCGTGGCTGTGGTTACCTATTGTTCGGCAGTGGCACCGTGGCTGTGTACCTATTGTTCGGCAGTGGCACCGTGGCTGTGGTTACCTATTGTTCGGCAGTGACACACGCGTGGCAGGCCAGCCCGTAGAAAACCAACTGGGTGTGGCAGACTGGTTCGCTCTCGATTCCGTTAAAGCATTCATCAACAAGCACTGGGTCCATGACGACTACTGCACTGATTGTACCCCTTCATCGAGCCCTCCACGACCGCATCGACTGAGGAGTTGTACGGCGACAAGATCTCTCGCCCTCTTCACCGGGATAGACATGTGGACAGACAAGTACTATCCTCATCGTACCAGCTGAAGTCGCTGCCGAGCTCGTAGTCAAGCTCGTAGTCATCGAGACCAATTCCGCCTCCTCTCATCTATATCGAGTAACTTATCGTCAATCTCCCAGTCATCCAAGTGACGTTCCGTTGTACAAGCAGTATCATGCGATGTATGCGACAACTCAGTCCCCAGGCGTCTCATATATACCTGCCCCTTCTAGGATCGGCCCTGCTCATTGCCGTGCCGTGGCATCACGGCTGTTGACAAGAGGCTTGCGTTCGACGCGCTCCCACTCTGCACCGAGGATCTTCTTGACCTCGCCCTTGAGCACCTTCTGGCTAGGGTTCCATGCTGGTGTCAGCGCGTCCTTTGATAAACTCACGCAGCTGATCAAGGACCATGACAATGTCGGGCCGAGCGCAGTAACGGAGTTTGGGCCAAGCAGTCTGGACAATGCTGAGCGGCGTCGCCTCGTCCTTGTTAACACCAGGTGCAAGGCTGACGGCCGCCCCAACCCGCTCGCCCATGATATCACAGGGCACGCTGACGGCGGACGCCTCGGCGATCCGTGGGTCCTCGAGAAGAACCCGCTCGACCTCTGCAGAAGGGATGTTCTCGCCGCCACGGATAATAATGTCCTTGACGCGATCAGACATGTGCAAGTCCCCAAACTTGTCAATAAACGCGAGGTCGCCAGTGTCGAGCCATCCGTCCGCGTCAATTGTCTCAGCCGTCGCCTCTGCTTATCAGCTCTTCTCAATCTCGGTTACTCACTGGGGTTGTCGACATACTCCTTCATAATGTTCTGTCCGCGGGCGAGGAGGAGACCCACCTCTCCAGCGGGGAGGTCCTTCTTCGTTTTGGGATCGACTACTTTAATCTCCGTCACAGGTAGGGCCTGACCCGCGCCATGGGGCTTGGCGAGGTATTCCTGTCCGTTGAAACCAGTGTGGAAAGCGCTTGTCTCGGTCATTCCCCACCCCGTACCGGGCTGCATCTTCGGCCACCGTTGAACCAGCCTCTGTGCGAGATCCGATGGAGGCGTGGCACCACCATATGTCGTGCTTGCAAGCTCAAAGTCGGCGGGCAAGTCTGGCGATGCGAGAATAGCGGCGGGAATGGCTGGAACGCCACCAATTCGCCCGACCTTATGCTCGACCATGAGCTTTACGGCTGTTGGAACGGACCAGTGTCGAAGGAAAACGAGTTTGGAGCCATTGTGAAGCGCAACCATTAGCCACGTAAGCATCCCCTGTACGTGGAAGAGGGGGATGGAGAGCATGGCCACGCCCTCTGGTTTCGGGTCGTACGCCTTGAGAGCGTCTTGGACGGGTGCACCTAGGCGCAGGGTGGTCCGAGCGTTCTGGTAAGTCGACGAGTGAATGATATGCAGTGCCTGCTGCTGGGTCACGAGCACGGCTTTAGGTAAAGAAGTCGTGCCGGAAGTGAAGAAGACGATGGAATCGCTCTCTGGTCCGAGGGACTCGAGTCCCTCCCCGGCCTTGACACTAGCCACTGTCTCCGGCCTGGGGCTCATACTCGCGATTTCTGTAACCGCCGCCTGTACTTCCTTTGACAGATGTGCGGTCGGACCCCAACACCATACCGGACCGACGCCCTCGATCTTCTCGGTCCCAATCATCGCGGCGAGTTTATCGTCCACAAGAACAATCTTGGGCTTGGTAAGTTTCAGGCAGTGGGCCTGACTATCTCCCACCAACCCATTGTTCAGGAGCACGGGCACGGCGCCGAGCAACTGCACTCCAAGACACGACACGACCCATCCGGCCGAGTTGACGCCGCCGATGGCGACGCGGTCGCCCACCCCAATCCCGCGTTCGCGGAGAAGCGCAGCGATGCTGGCAGCCTGGTCATACGCTTCCCCAAAAGTCACACTCTCGCGGGCTTCGAATGGCTCGGGAGCGGCGATGGGGGTGCTCAGGAACTCGTTGGTCGACCACCGTTCCATGTTCCCCCGGATAAAGGTCGCAAAGTCGTGCGGGGTGTGTTTCCATACTTTCAAGTTGCGCCCGTTGACCTCGCGGATCTCTAGCTCGTACGGACTTCCGGGGGCTGTGAGGAGCGCCTCGCCTGCGGTCAACGAGGTGGGGAGGGTGAGGAGAGGCGGGGGGGAGGGGGGGGGTGTGTGGAGGGTGAGGAGAGGCACGAGGATGACGAGGGCTGGGTTATACAGCACGGACTCACACTCCTCCGGCGTCAAGAGGTTGTTAGGATTCGACGGGTCCTTGGCTGCGGCTTGGGTCGCCGACGTCGTCGCCGAGGTTGTATACGCATAACGGGGCTGGCTCTGGGGCGCAAGCTGCCGCGCAAGCAGTGATGGACTCGCGGCCACAAGTCCTCGCCTCACCACCGGCCGTGCCGTTCGCAGTGCGCGCACTCCGTTTCTGATCATGGATGTGGGGAATGGGTACGATGTGGGGATGGGTACAATGTGGGGATGGGTACGATGTGGGGATGGGTACGATGTGGGGATGGGTACGATGTGGGGAATGGGTATGGATACCGATCCAGAACAACGTCGCGTCGTATAAGTTTGGATGTACTGAGACGCGGGGTTGGTATAGCCGGAGCCGGTAGTCACCCTTACAACATGCCCACTTGGCCTCGGGCCGACTCTGTCTGCCGAAACGCAGAGCGCAAGTCGCGGAACATGACCGGCTCACTCGATAGTCTTCATAGCTTCATCTTCACTGATATGGCCTAGCGACATCAGTCAGAGTGAGCGTTGGCGGCTGTCGTGTGCAGTACCAGATTGTCCACTGCCCACCATTGACGCTGTTCATCTCGAGAACACCAGGTTATCTCCTCCGAGACTCTCATCCGCTTTCAGCATTATCGCTCCTGGCCGACCCACCATGCACGACCAATCCTGAAATACATCAACTTGCTATTACAATATTCAAACTTCCCTTCGACAGGCTAGGGAACATACATCGCCGCGGGGCCCTCGTAGGGGTCGAGCTGCGTCTCAAGCGCGAACTGCTCGGCGCCAACCTCCTCGACATATGCCTCAGGTGTGAGGAAGCGGAGGTAGGGAGGAGGGGCCTCGTAAGCGAACCCCATATCGTGGGGACGAACAACTTGGGCGGCGACGCCAAGCTCAGCACAGAGCTTGGCCGGAGGGGCAGGGGAGAGGCCGAAGGCGAGGCGGAGCTGCTCAATTCCGCCGACGACAGTGAGCTGAATGGGCCATCGACGGCTAATCTGGTCCCCCTGTGGCTGGGTGGGAGTGTTGATGCCGATGTCGGCTGCTGGTTTGCGGACCCAGAGACCTCCAGTTCCCGGGCGTCCGGCACCGTGGGGGTCAAGGAGGTGCACCGTAATCCTGCGGGCCGTATTGAAGCAAGCCCCCCTCGGCAACACTCTCATAAGCAGGTCGCTGAGGACCTGCATGTCCTGGGGGCTCTGGATGGGCCGAGCGAGGCGGCCAGGGAGACAAAGCCGGAGGTGCGTGTAGTCCTGCGGTTCCAATGTTTCCAACCCGCCGTAGGGGTGAAAGTAGCGCACATTGGCCTTGAGCTCTGAGAGAGCCAAGACCAAGGGGGGCTTGACGTACTTGCGACAGCGGAGGAGGGGCTGCTCATGCTCACGCCGCAGGTCGACGACGCGCGCGATTTCCATCCGGGACTGGATGTACTGGCGCAGCAGCTTACGCTCGGGGGCACGGCTCTCTGGGTCAGAGTATGCCTTGCGGTACGCTGCAGGGATATCTTGGAGTGGGACGCTGTTGATAAAGACGTCGAGGCGCATCCACTCGAATGCAAGGCCGGTGCCAAAGGGATGGACGAGGACGACACCATCAAACGTGATCTCAATCTCGACGTGGTCGAACAGTCTCTCGTCGCAGAGGCGGCGGAGGTCGTGCGAGGCGCCGCGAAGGGCCATGAGAGACTTGGGGCACGCGTACTGAACGATACTGTCGCGGATGTGAGGAAACATGTCAAAGTCGAGCATGGTGGCAGGCGGAGCTGGTTGGAGGCTGTGAGGGCTGGAAGGAAAAGGCAGAGAGGTGGATGGAGTTATAGAAGTGTTCAGAGAGAGAGAGTGTGTGTGAGAGAGAGAAGTTGGGAGTGCATGGACAGATTTTATAGGTGTTTTGCTGCTCAAGCACCGCGTTCGGTGCCAACTCAGTTGCGCTGCATGTGGTAGTTTTTGGCTGAATTCTGTTGTGCGTGGCACACTAACAACTGTATTAATGTCTCAGTCTCTTGCAGCACACGATCTGACTCACGTGCGGTTTCAAATGATAGACAGTCTTCTTCCACTTCAGCCCCATCTGCTGCCCAAGTCAAAGTAGTACGTATGCGCAAGGATGGATAATAGAACGAGCGCATTGGATCCAAACTGGACGAAACAAGACGAGAAGGCTCAATTGATATTTTGCATTGCTCTATTCAATCGGCGCCACACAATGAAACTTACAACAACGCTAGCTACGAGAGGTACACAGCCGAGGGCGCGTCCACGTCTACCCGGGTCTCCAGTACCATGCGCGCGGCTCCTACCTTTCCGCGATATGCCTCTGGAGTTACGAAATTGGGTCTTGAGAGGCAGACTTTTTGTGGTTAGTCAATGTGAGACTCCACACAGTCGACTCGAAGTGGCTGGTAAAGGTAAAACAATGACAAATGCACTAAATTGACAGTAGAACTGTTAGTGCCTGTTGTGTGCCCATTCATCCAGCTGGCTGTCTGATCATTGGTCATTGGTCAGTGTCCTACGTCAGGCGTCACCCATACTCGCCACAATGCAGGATGACATGAACAAGAATACAACTGTCTAGATCTAAGGCAACTTGACACCGCCGCTTCCAAAGACGCGGCCAATAATGGTCCTGCGGGGTGGCTCGTCGTCCCACGCAGCCAGCGTGGCAGCCACATCTTCGTTAGGTCCAGCAGGGAGGGACATGCGCACTCTAGCGCGCGGGGGTCTATTGTCGCCAGCCTCAGACTGTGCTCGTGCTCTCCGATGCGAAGGGGAAGGAAGAGCCGGGCGCTGGGAGATAGAAGGGGAGCGCTGGTGGATGGCTGGCAGCCGGTGGGAAACACTGTTCGACCGAAGCGCAAAGCCGGGTGACGCGGCGCCAATGCCGAACGCAAAGCCTGTCGGCATTCCGCCGTTTGGCGCGAGGTCGGGGATGAGCGTGCCGTATCGCGGCCGACGGCGGCGTGGCAGCGTTGGAGACACGGGACTGCCGGCGCCCGTGTACGGGCCTGTGCCGATGTTGGCTGAAGCAGCCCCCGCCGCATCTATCCGAGTCAACTTGGGCGGGGGAGAGCGCACGCTTGGCGCGCTGACTGGGTGGTCGTGGTCGTGAGTCTGTGCGCTGTCTGCATCCGAGACAGTGACGGCGCCATGTGCCGGCTCGAGGACTTCGTGCGCGTCGTCAAAGGGCTCGTCGACGACCGCTTCCTCGAGCCACGTCTGCTCCATGTCTCCCTCCTCGGCCCAGGTGCCGACCTCGACACCGCCGTCTCCTGTGGGCTGGACTGCGGACACGGCCCACACGCCGACTAGGAGGACCGCGACGCCAATAGAGACGAGTACGATCTGGTGTGCACTCAGGCGGTCCAACTGGTTGTAGAATACCAATCCGTCTGCGGTCAGCACTATCTGGCATGTCAAGAAGCGAACGAACCAAAGATCGAGGCGAGGTTGTAGAAGCAGAATGCGAGGGGACAGATGAGCGCTGGCGACGCGAACGTCAGGCTGAAGTTGAGATAGAAGATCTGGAGGACGGCGACGGCAACCAGTCCCGCCAACATGAACCACGACTGGATGCGAGTGAACTCGTTCTGCCCCCGTCCGGTGCTCCAGAACTCGATGGTCGCGATGACAAGCTCGATCGCCGACTTGGCGAGTACGAGACAGAGACCCGACAGTGTACCGCTGGCTGCGGCGAACGCGAGGCCACAGAACATGAGTGTGTGGTCCTCTGGGCGGTCGAGCTCAGCAAAGCGCACAGTCTTGTCTACGCCGTTCGCGTTCTCCCCGACATCGAGGCCGAGGCCGAGGCCGCTGATGCTCGAGATGGACCCGCGCGGTGAGGAGTTAACGGGACGGAAGGGGATTGTAGCCTCGATATGCGGGCTGGCATAGTTGCTCGGCGAGTCGTCGAGACGGATCCCGCGACGCCGCACACGCCAGGCAGTCATGTGCGCGGCGGCCAGCACGAGCAGGACTGCAAGACACACGACTGTGAAGAAGGCGATGAACGGGCCCCGCGCCCACAGGTGCAGCAGTTCGTCGAGGCTGTGGTTCCCGTCCTGCACGACACCAAAGATGGCAATGAGCACGGCACCGGTCGCGATGAACACCGTGCCGAGGAGCATGGCCGACGTGAAGCTCTCGCCGAGGAGGACATGAGCGAGCACGCTGTTCCACAGCAACGACACGCCGCCGAGCGGCGCGAGTACTACGATAGGAAGGGCGCCAATCTGAAAGACTACCGTCAGCTCAAGAGACAGAGGAGACGTACCGGAACCAAAGATGTTGCTCGAGATGTAGATGGCAAAGCCGATGATCCACAGGGGCCTACGCACGGCCCGTGTCCGGTGTTCGAGAGGGAGAGCTTCGTCCTGTACATGTGACTTGCGCTGAATCGTGAGGCCTGATGTTAGCCAGAGGCCAGAGGAGAGAGAGCCACGCACCGAGCGACTGGATGAACGAGCAGGCGAGGCCGACCACAATGGCCAGCACGACTGGGACGCCCATGTTGGAAGATATCGATGAGCGCAGAGCGCAGGCTTATGCGCCGGCCATTAACTTGAGGGATGGATAGAGCAAGAATTGGAGCAAGTTGAATGTGAGGTGGAAAGTGGAGCAGATGAAGCGATGCAGCGAGATCCGAGCGCAATGGAAGAAGGTGTGAGGTGGCGATCGAGGCGCGTGGAGCAACGGTGGGATTACCACCCTGACGAACTCTGATATTGTCACCCCTCGAGCTTCAGCCAGCGGGACGCACAGCCATGTCCAGCCAACCAGGCGTTGACGAGTAGTGACAGATACATTGCGGACACGATACCAACAACGACAAGCAGTAGAAGACGACTGTATTGTTGCGTTCACCCATTCCATCACTCTTAATGGCGGGCGCCAGATCGTCAGGCCCCAAACCACGATCGGTTGTTTCACCCAGGATCCAAACGCTGCTACGCCAGTGATTCGAACGCCCATTCATTAGCGGGACCAAATCCACGTGTTCTCCCAACGAACGGTCAATCCTCAAGCAACTAGAGTTGTTGGCTGCTCTTTGAGTTGGGAACTGGTGACATCTCTTCATCCACTCCATCTCTTATCATCAGCACAACAACGACGACAAGATGGGCAAGTACTACTGCGAATAAGTATCTACAGTGCGTAAGGAAGAATGCTGACACGTCCCGCTTGTCCGCTTGCGCCCCGCCCTTCGCCTCCTTCCTTCCGCGCAATTGTTGATTCTTGGGTTCGCTTTGCACTTATTGCGACATGTAAGTCGGCTAGCATGCTTCTAGATCGAGCTGACAGCAGTTACTTGTGAGTCGTCCATGTCCTCTGGTAGCCCGTTCTTGCTACACCAGAACAGCCCGTTCTGTGATGACGATTCGCCATCTCCCCACCTTCCCTCTCATCGTCAACCCGTGGCACCCAGCCAGCATCCACATGCTCACACAAGGACGCACGACTCAATGAACGCCCGCAAGGCGCACAACATAGGTCGCAACCACATTTCCAACGTGCGCGACTACTTCGCCAACCTCGGGCGTGACGGGACGCAGAACCACATCGACCAGATTGTCACCAGCCATGAGGGCGGTGGTCGCGCGCAGATGTTTGCGGCGCCTAGCATGCGTCTCGGTGCTGGGTTTATGAACCCCATGGCAACAGCGCCACAGGGAGGTAAGCAGCTCACCTCATCCATTCCGAGCTTGGGTCCGCACACGTTCCTTGTCGTCCTGGACGTACTGCCTTCCCTCCTTCATTCTCCCTCTTCTCCTCTCCGTTATCGCACTGCTGACCATAGGCTCCGCATACCCACCGTTCCAGGGCGGCGCGCCCCCTCCCTTCCCACCGCGCCCGCCATTCCCTCCCGGCCAGAACCAGGGCGGCTTTGGCAGCGGCGCACCTCCTCCATTCCCTCCTTCCGGCGGCGCCGTGCCCCCCTTCCCTCCTCCTGGGCAAGGCCGCGGAGGGCCGCCTCGTCCTCCGCCTAACTTTACGCCACAGCAGGGTCCTCCCCCGCCTGGCAACCCCGGCGTTCATCCTGACCGTATGCGGATGATGAACCACTAGACATAGATACGAGGTTACATATGTACTACTAGTCCCCAAATCCCTAAAGTCTACTCGTCGTCGCCCTTGAGATGAGCGGGCAGCTTGCCCATGCGCATCTTCTGCTCTCGCCACTTGCGGTTGACGGTCTCTGGTGTGTCGCCCATGGGGCGCTGGACGACCGGCTGCCACGCCTTGGTGTGGAATGTCTCGCCGGCGCCCGTCACGACGTGGTTCGTCTCCTCCAGTTTAGTGGGTTCGCCAAGGATTTCCTTGACCCGACGCAGCGCCCCACCGACCTGCCATGCGCGGATCTCGGCTTCCTGCCTCGCGCTATCAAGCTGGCGCTCGAGCTGGTCGAGACCCTGCTCCGCAAGCGGGCGAGTCTTGTCCCGCGTCTCTCCGTCGAGGTCACCCCATGCTCCGTCATACGGTCCGAAACGCCAATCGAGCGTCCCGGGCTTGTACTCGGACCGGTGCAGGGTAAGTGGCAGCGGATGACCCATGTTGTATCCCGGCTTCCCTGGGAAGCGTTGTACGTCCAGTAGATCCGAGACCAGCGTAGGAGGCTCGAGTCCAGCGCCGATGAGGAAGAGCACGGCGATAATGTGCCGCACCTGGTGCCACAAGAAGGCAGTGCCGATGAGGTTGAACACGACCTGGTCAGGCAATGGCCCAGGCTCGAACCAGGCCTTGATGACACGCCGACGGTGGTTCTCAATCTGCTTGCTCCCATCGATCTTGCAGAAGTTGCGGAAATCGTGCTCGCCCAAAAGGAGCGCGGCACCCTCCTCCATTCGCTGCAGGTCGAGGGGTGCACGCTGGTGTATCGCGCGCTGGTGGAACGCGTACTTGTAGTGCCTGGACTGGGTGGAGAAACGCGAGTCAAAGTCGGCAGCGACGGGTGACCAAGCCAGAATACGGATCGAGGGGGGCAGGACGCCGTTGAGGAGGCGGGGGTAGGCGATCTCGACAGGCTCAGCCTTGACCTGGGGTTTGGGCTCCTTGTTCTTCTTCTTATTGGACTTTTCGCTCTCTCCCTCGCCATCTTCTTCGGTCTCGGTAACAGCGGGCTTAGGCGGCTTCTCCTCCGTAGCGGCGTGCCACCCGTCACCGAGCTCGTGTCCTCCATCCCCTTCAGTCCGGTTACTCCGTAACCAGAGACTCAATACCTGCCCTTCACCACTCACGCCCCGGTCTGTCCTTCCACATCGACTAAACCCACACCCTTCCCATCCCTTGCCCGCCTCGATGAGCCGGCACTTCTCGAGAGCCTTGAGCAGCTCTCCTTCGACGGTATCGAAAGCGCTAGCCGGCTGAATTGCGAGACCTGAATAAGGCCAACCATGATACGCGACGAGGAGGGCGACATGGCGGGTCGGGTGCTGTCCAAACGCAAAAGGCTTGCTCTGGTCCTTGCGTTTCTTCTTTCCCTCCTTTGGTTCTTTTGGTTCTTTTGGTTTGGTAGGTGCAGCAGGCGGTCCAACCTTCTCGTAAGCGTACAGGCGGGCGACAAGTTGCTCGCGCGAGAACTCGGCGTAGCGGTCCATGACTTTTCGGAGATGACCTGCGGTGGCGAGGACGCGCATGCAGTTGGCCGGAGGGGTTGAAGGGAGGGTGATGTGCCGAGGTTGCTTGCCTGGGCGTTGTCGTGTTGTTGTGGTGAGGAGAATGAAATTTGGGTGCCAAGAGGCGAGTCGCGTCGTGTGGGGTTTGTACAGACTTTTTGAGGAATTGAAAGTGGAATTAGGAACGTGTTTAAAGGGTTTGGTTAAAGCGTGCCTGTTAGGCTATAGAGGTTACACTAATGGATGACGCACGGCACGGGCTTTTAAGGGGTTTCCAAAGAAATGCGGCTGTCGCTGTAAATGTAAATGGTAAAGCAAGATTCAGGAGACAATCTAATAATGACGAGAGATGACTACTACCGCGCTGCTTTCCACATCATCATCCAATCTATCCCTCTCCCTCTCTCTCTCTCTTCGTTCAACATTACGGTAACAAAAAAGCGGCCTATCATCGTTGATCTTTCTTGATACCCGTTGGTTACTTCCTACCACTTCACCTCTCATCACACTCTCACACTCCTACCCTCCTACCTCTTGCCACTTGCCGCCACACAATGGCCTCTGGCAACGGCCTTCAAGGCCGACCCAAGGCTCAGCCAGACCGTCGCCCCCGCGAGCGCACACCATGGCTCCTCCTCCTCCCTGTCGTTCTCCTCTTTCCTTACCTCTTCTCCAAGCTCCATTACACTCTTCCCGTGCCCCAGCCTCCACTGTACGTCCCCACTTCCCCTAACGCGCTAACGCTCAGTGACGCCGAGGGACGTCCGCAGCCGAGCGAGGAAATCGTACTCGCCCATATCCAGGCTCTGGAGGATATCGGATACCGCACTGTCGGGACTGACGAGGCCGTCAACGGAGAGGAGTATGTGATCGCCGAGGTGCGCAAGATTGAGGAGCGGTGCAAGGCCAACGGTGTGCTCGATTGCGATGTCTGGGTCCAGAGGGGTAGCGGGTATCATGAGTGCGCTGCAAGGGAAGGTTAGATGCTGATTCCAGGTTCTCGATTATGGGTCACGACGTGCTCAAGGTTTATGCTGGTATTCGGAACGTTGTGCTTCAGATTCGCGCCAAGAACCCCATCACGCCCCGTACAGTCAAGAAGGATGCGATCCTCGTCGGATCGCACATTGATTCGACTCTCCCTTCCCCGGGTGCTGCCGAGTAAGCTGATCGAATATTGGTAGCTGACGACAGCGACGGTATGGGCGTCGGCGTCATGCTCGACGTCGCGCGTATCCTGGTTGACCGCAACGAGCCTTTTGACAACTCTGTCATCTTCAGTGAGTGTATATTGGAAGTGACTAACCGCAGTGTGGAACGGTGCCGAAGAGACGCTCCAGGACGGCTCGCACCTGTACTCTACGCAGCACCCTACTGCTGCTGAGTGAGTCTCCAATTCTCCAAGTGGTATGTGGTCTGGCTGACGTTAGTGTCCGTGCCATGTTCAACCTCGAAGCAGCAGGCACCACCGGCGGCGCCCTCCTGTTCCAGGCGACGAGCCAGGAAATGATCGACGCGTTCTCGCGCACGCCGTACCCGCGCGGCACGGTTATAGCCGCCGACGTCTTCTCTAGCGGCATCATCCTCTCCGACACCGACTTTGGCCAGTTTGAGGAGTACCTCAACGTTTCGGGCCTCGACATGGCTGTCGTCGGTCACAGTTATTTCTACCACACGCGCAAGGACAGCGTACCGTTCATCGAGATCGGCACAAGCCAGCACTTTACCTCTAACGCGATGGCGATCATCGACTATCTCCTCTCGCCCGGCTCGCCTCTCGGTACTGCGGACGAGTGGTCACCGCCCGACGTCGTGTACATGTCGCTGTACGATCGCATTTTCGTCTCGTGGACGATGGAGAACGCCGACAAGGCGTACCTCGTCATCACGGCGATCATCGCAGCGCTCACTCTTCCAAACCTCAGCCGAGAGCGCGGGCCCGCGTTCGCCATCGCCCTCATCGGCGCGCCCCTCGGTCTCGTCGGTGGCCTCCTCACCGCCAACATCGTCGCGTTCATCATGGCCTCCTCCGACAAGGCGATGGGCTGGTGAGTTACATCGGACCCACCCAGCTGACTCCAGGTTCTCGCATGAAGGTCTTCCGGTTGCGCTGTATGGTCCTGCCGCCCTCCTGGGGCATCTCGCCACGCAGCACGCCCTTGCTGCGCTGATCTCACCCGCACGTCGTATCTCCCTCGAGCCCGCGCACTACTACTCGCAGCTTGTCTGGCTCGCCGTGTGGATGCTCTTCCTCCAGGCGTTCCGCATCCGCTCAGCGTACCTCTTTGCAGGCATCGCGTGCTCCACCCTCGTCGGTGCCTTCTCCATCGAGGCGCGCCAGCTCCTGTCTGGCAGCCGCGATCGTGCACTTCCGTTTGTCACAGCTTACGTCGTTCCTCTCACTCTTCTTGTCGCTCTCTCCATGGAGGCGTACACTACTGTAAGCATCCCTTTGGGCACTGCTGACCCAGACCCTTGACATCTTCGTCCCCCTCACCGGCCGAATGGGCAAGGACGCGCCGGTTGAGCACATCATCGCGATCATCACGTCGGTGTGCACGCTCGTGTTCTTCCCGCTCGTCGCGCCCCTCTTCTCGCGTATCTCGCGCGCCACGCAGCGCAAGGTGCTTGCCGTGCTGCTGGTCGCGACGGTCGCCGTCGGTGCGCTCTTCATGTCGCCCCTCTGGTCGCCGTACGACTTCATGCACCCGAAGCGCCTGGGCGTGCAGTACACCTACAACCACACGTCTGGGTTGGAGACGGCCCACATTGCGTTCATGGACTCTGGCCGCAACGCCGCATACATGAAGGAGGTGTATGACCAGTTCGGCAATGGCGCAGAGCTCGTCCGCACCGAGCAGGGGAACGGCAACTCTGACTGGGACGTGTTATACCCTGTCAGCACGTTCCTCGAAACGTACTCGTTTGAGCTGCCCAAGACCAAGTTTGACTGGCCCGAGATGACGTTCAAGGCGACGCGCGAGAAGACGGACGAGGGCCACACGCGCATCCACCTCAAGACGGACCACAAGGGACTCGTGTGGCCCGCGCTGGCGTTTGAGGCCGACCTCGTGGACTGGAGCTTTGACTTTGTGCCCCCGCATGGCCACAAGAGGCACCACATCAAGGCCGCGTCGTCGGTCGACGAGCACGGCATGGAACTCGAGCTCACCATGCGCCTCAAGGATGACGAGCCGTTCAGGCTCCACTGGAGCGCGATGGGTGAGTAGCTATCATTATTTTACGTGAGTAGCTGACCCCAGACCTCAACCAGATGGTACCTGGCACTGCGCCGCGCCTCGGGCCTGACATGCCTGCGTCCAAGTGGCTCACTGCGCTGGACGACTGGGGCCGCGAGCACTACGACGGCGGCGTCGACATCTGCATGAACGGCGTCGTCGTGGGTGTGCTCACTGTCGAGGCATAGTGAGCAGAGTGAGCAGTCTCATCTCTTGATTGGACCATACACTTTCCTCTAGAACGAAGATACATACATGTCAAAGCTTGGGCGAGTCGGCAGGCATGGAGGGGGCGAACGTCGACGCAGGCCGGCTCAGGCCCCCCACGAGGGAGATGCTGCCGATCCGCGAGCGCGGGGTAAAGCTCGGGGTACCCTGGGCCTGGATGGGTGAGAGGGCCGCAAAGCCGCCGGCCGGCGTGCCCATGGGCAACGGTGAGGGCTGGCGGTTGGGCGGTGGAGCATTGGGACGACGTACACTCGATGCGGCGAGCGCCTCGAGCGCCTTAGCCTCGGCCGCGGTATCGTGTTCGGGCCGGGCGCTAGCCGCAAGGGTCTTGAGGCCTGGGAGGGCAGCGCGCGTCGCAGCCATAGCATTGAAGAGATGCCAATCGGGGGTAGCGAGGTCGTCTTTCTTGTTGTCCTTCTTCTCTTCCTTCTTCCCCTCCTTGGTCCCCTCTTCTCCCTCTTCTCCCTCCTCCTTATCCTTCTTCTTACTCTCTCCCGCGATCCAAACTCTAGCGGCCCGCGGATTAGCCGGCGGCCTAGCTGCTTCAAGCAACCCCAACGTCCGTTCCAGTAAACTCGTAGCGTTCCCCACCCGTGTCCGCACAATATGATGCAAGTTCGGGGCCATGTATACCCGATCCTGGAGGATGAAGTATGCGTGTGTTGGAGCACCTCGTGTTCCTTTACCGGTCACTGGACGTCGGTGGATCACAAAGAGTTCGGGCGGACGGGCGTGGCTTACGACGTACTCGAATCCACCAGTGAGACCGAGAAGGTCAATCTTCTCTTGTGCGGATCCGTAGCCGGGCGTAGCGATGTTCTGTGTGCGGAGGACGCCGTTGTTCGATTGCGGGTCCCAAAAGGGCGAGAAGGCAAAGTAGTCTATTGCCAAGTCGGCGTTGGCTAGGGAGCGGGCGGGGTTGGCGGCGATGGCTTCGGGCCATTGCCTGTGGTTAGAGGGGTTGTGCGAAGGGGGGGGGGGGGGAGTTGGGGGGGGGGGGGGGGGGGGGGATGGGAGGAATGGGAGTAAGGAGAGCGGATGAGTGGGATGAGCCCAGAGATGGGGAAGGAAGGGGAAAGAGGGGAGGTGAGGAGGAGAGGGAGGAAGAAAGGATGAGAGAGGGAGGGGAGGGGAGAGGAGGAATGAGGGAGGGGAGAGGGAGGATCCAGCAGGGGGATATGTAGAGCTGGAGGAGAGCATCCAAGCTCACCAATGGATATGCGAGAGGTCTTGCTCCTTTTCTTCTTCCATGGTAACGCGGTGACGGGAGTGATGCGAGTTGTTGTTATTGAGACGGTGGAGATGTTGGTTGTTCAAGGTTGGTAGACCTCCACCAGGGATTTGCTTCCGTATGTCTGACTGCAGAGCTGGTTGAACACTACCGAGCCGTGTACAAATGTTGATGAGTAAGGCAGAGAGACGAGCGGCTCAGAGCTACAGATACTGCAGAGCGGGTCATGGGGAACGCAGATGGAAGCGCCGCGGCATCTCTGCGGCCCGGCTCATTGGAGCTAGCCAGTTCCACTGCCACTTGGCACTCTGGCCAAGTCGTCGCTCGGCGCTCGCACCTCCATTCACTGACAACTGACCAAGCGCGCTACCGTGCCATTGTGGCCACTGCACTCCTCAGCCCCCTCAGGCCGTGTGCTCGGCACCAATCTCGCCAAACGCGCGCCACTTCACTGAGCCCCGGCCATCCTTCCACATCCACACCCAAAACCCATCGCTGGCGAGAGAAGAATACATCGGGCTACGGATACCCCTCGCGGCACCGTCTCCCCTGAAGACCCATCTTAGTTCTTGAGCTTCTTCTTGGGGCGGAGCTGCGAAGTGTGGCCGCACTTCTTCTTGCGGCAGTTGGTCGCACGGGGAGGGAGGCGGGCGTAGCACTTGCGGCAGATCTGCTTGTCGCAGTTGTACTTGGACGCAAGCACCTTGAGCGAGGGCTCAATGATACCGCCACGGAGGCGGAGGACGAGGTGAAGGGTCGACTCCTTCTGGATGTCTGGGATTAGCCCCAAGACGGCAACACAAATGATCCATGCCAGGCTCGCGCCCAGATTAACTCTACTCACTGTAGTCCGAAAGGGTGCGGCCGTCCTCGAGCTGCTTGCCGGCGAAGATGAGACGCTGCTGGTCGGGGGGGATGCCCTCCTTGTCCTGGATCTTGGACTTGACGTTGTCGATGGTGTCCGAGGACTCGACCTCGAGGGTGATGGTCTTGCCCGTCAGAGTCTTGACGAAGATCTGCATCTGGAGGTTAGTTGGTGCGTTGGAATGGGCAGCGGCGCGCGGGCAACGAGTTGGGGACACGGGTCAAGTGGCGAAAAGGATGATTTGAACTAGTTGTCGAGGTTGGACGTCGTGTAGTGGGTGCGGAAAGTCGGAGGGAGAGGGAGAGAGTTCGTGCGCGCAGAGTCCACCCCTCTCCATCAATATTCTCACGCCGAGGAGAATGAGAGCCCGCACACCAACGACAAGCGCTTGCTCGTCGTTGCGACTGTCGCTCCCATTCCCTTCTCCCCTCTTTCAAAGGTCGAAACTTTCGCGCCAACCGTTCCAAATTCCTCCCCTCTGCGCGCGCGATCCATGTTCGCGTGATAGTTGTGGTCGTATTCCTGTCGAGGTTGATGTCGTGCCCGGTCCCGTTGTCGTTGTCGTGCGCTGCTCCAACACTCACGGTGGTCGGATCGGGTCGTTGACGGTTAAAGAGTCCAACAGTGGCCACCGACTCTTGCTAACCAGAATCCGCAGAGCTAAGCGGCGAAACTGACCATGCGGCGTTATGACAATTTGGTACCATGCCGGTGTGGCACTCGTGGCAGTTTGGGGACACGTGGCACCTTGTGCCTTTGGCACGAATTTAGCCCCGCGTGTCCGGTTGGTGTTGATCCGGGATCCGGAATGGATTGCATGAAATGGGCATACCGAGTGCCGAGCTCGCCTCTATCTGCCTCATGTATTGGGGTATACCCGTGATAAAAGGTGACATCTCTCTCTGATCTCTGGATCTCTGAATCTCTGCTCACCCATCTCAAACTACCATGTTCATCCGCGCCTCCCGCCTCTCCTCCCGCTCAGTACCTCTTGTCCGCGCCTACTCGGCCGCGGCGCAGCAGCACGCCCTCCTCAAGCCAGCCTCCGAGGTTGTGCAGGGTGACGCGGCAGAGCTCGACGGCATCCAGGTGCTGGTTCTGAACCGGCCCGACGCCCGTAACGCCCTCAGCAGGCAGATGGTCGACGAGCTGCGTGACTACATCTCTCGCCTGTCGACTGGTAATGCGCGCGTGGCGATCCTCCACTCTCTCGGACCCGTGTTCTGTGCCGGTGCCGACCTGCGCGAGCGTAAGGGCATGAGCCAGCCCGAGGTCGCGCAGTTCCTCGACGACCTCAATGCCATGGTTTGCGAGCTCGAGGACCTCCCCATCCCCACTATCGCTGCTGTCCCGGGGCCAGCTCTTGGCGGTGGGACTGAGCTCTCTCTTGGCTGCGACCTGCGGACGGGCCAGAAGGAGACGTCGTTCGCACTGCCCGAGACCAAGCTCGGTATCATCCCCGGCGCTGGAGGGACGCAGCGCATGACCCATCTCATTGGCAAGAGCAAGGCTATGGAGCTCATCTTTACTGGTCGCCGGGTTGGCGCTGAGGAGGCTCTCCGCCTTGGTTAGTCAGGTGCGAGGGAGAGTACTGAACCCAGGCCTCATCGATGTCTTGGCCAAGGACGGGCAGACCGCGCTCGACGCCGCTATCGATCTCTCCAAGCTCATGCTCACTTCTGGTAAGCCTCGTAGTGGACGTGCTGACCTCAGCACCCCTCTCCCTCCGCGCTGCCAAGCAGGCGATCAAGAGCGCGCCTGGCACACCCATCGAGCAGGGCCTGAAGAACGAGCGTGCGGCCTACAAGCCTCTCCTCGTGAGCGAGGACCGCAACGAGGGCCTCCGCGCGTTCGCCGAGAAGCGCAAGCCTGTCTTCCAGGGCAAGTAGAGTACAACGGTTGTATGCATGGCTGTGTAATGTGTGTATCTGCCTAATTCTCGACTCCCCAGTTGAGCCGGACGCTCGGTAGCCTGGTCAGAATAGATTAAGACGCAGGTGTAGCCGAGGCGGCAGTCGAGCGGCGGCGCTTGGCCCGCGCTTCCCGCTCCCACACCTCGGCTTCCTCAATCAGCGCGCGACGCCGCCTGAGCGCGTCCGGTCCGCGGATGCCGTCGCCGAAGGCCAGGAACGACTCGTCGGCCGGGGCTGAGGGATCGAAGACGACCTCAACAGACGAGAAGCCCGGGATAGTCATCGGTTTGGCTGTCCCGTCCAGCCCAATCCATGGCTCGAACGAGATGCGGTCCTCATGTGCCGAAGTCGGCTGCGTCCGCAGTGGCACATGCGGCATCTGCGTGTGGGGCTGCAAGTCAGCTGAGACTCGCCGTCCAACTCACCTCGTAGGCAGCATACACAGTCCCTGGGACCCACTTGTCCATGTTGAGCCGCCCGTACTTAGTCTCGCAGTCCGTCTCGAACACGATCCGGCCTCCGGGAGTCTTGTGCGCATCAGATTGTTTGTTGAGCTCCCCGAGCGCCTCGGACGTGGGGTTCTCAGGCGGCGCAGGACTTAGCGGCTCGCTTGGTGGCTCAGCCGTGATCTCGTTCGCGAGTGGGTGCTTGGGCTCCTCCTTCTCCTCCTTAATCTCGCCGGACGACCGCTGCTCCGAGACATAGAACCACCCGCGCAGCGCGTCGTCGCCCTCCAGAGCATTCAGGCGCTCCTCGCGGTATCCGCGCAGCGTCTCGTCGATGCGCCGAGCGTCCTCGGCGGTGCGCAGGATCCAGTCTTCCTCCGTCACACCTAGCTGGCGCAACTTGCCGCGCTTCGCGTGGTGGTCGCTCCAGGGGTCCCCGCCGTTACCGCCAAACTGCGTCGTGAACCCTCCGACGTTGTACCACGACCCGATCGACGACTTGCTCGCCATCGCGTCGGCCAGGACGCCCGCATTCGCCGCCGGGCGTCCTGGCCCACCGGCGGATGGGTACTGGTTCACAGCCAATTCCTCGTCAAGCACTGGCCCGTGGGGTGTCCACCCGTTCGTCTCACAGTCCGCAAGGCCGCGCTCCTCATCGTAGTCGTCGTCGACCCATTTGCCGTTCTTGACTAACCGAGCGCCCATGAGCTTGAACACGTTGCGCATGGCAACCATGGTCACCGCGCGGTGCTTGAGGTTGCCTGTGATACGACCCACGTTGATGAGCATCTCACGCTCGTCCGGGTTGCAGGACAACTTGACGAGCTGGGGGCAGCGGCGCAGGAACGCCAGTGAGTCGGTGTATCCGCACGCACGCGCAGCGTCAATGGTCAACGCGTACACACGGTTGGGGTTACCGCGCGACGCCGACGCGAATGTCACAAGCTTATACTCGCGTCCTCCGAGCAGGCGCCCGTCGCCGTCCACCTTTGTGTTGCCCTTCTCGTTCTCAGGGAGGATGAGCTCGTCCTCGCCGGCTGTGTACTCGAGGCCCTTGATCGTATATACCTGGCCCTTGATGACGTTCTCGAGCGCGCCGCGGGGGTCCTTCTTGATCGGGGCCGACGTGCGCTGCTTCGGCGCGTCGGGGTCCTCGCCCCGCTCCGCTTTTTCTCTGCGCACTTTGTCCCAGCGCGCACGAGCCGCGGCGGCGGCTGCGCCTTTGATACTGAACCCGCCCCGACCGCTGCCTGTTCCCGGCTCGCGTTTGTACGGTTTGTCACCGCCATCCTTGTCCTTTGGTGGGCGCCCACGGCGGCGCGGGGTAGAAACAACGGGCTCGTCTGCAGTTAGCTAACAGACAGGGCTGAGCTACTCACCATCCTCGTCATCGTCGTCATCGTCATCGTCATCGTCGTCATCCGATTCCTCAGGCGGCGCCTCCTCGACTGGGACTTCTCTGTACGACACCTGCTTGGTGCTCCGTCTACGATGAGATTTGGAAACGACCTCGTCGTCCGAGTCCGACTCGGTCTTGATTCGCCGCTTGCCGCCTCTGGGCTTGCGTGAGCTGCCGCTACGCGATGGGCCCGGCTCGTCCTCGTCGTCCATCTGCTCGTCCTCGTCGATTTCTGTCCTGGGCGTCTCGGGCTCTTCCTTCACGACGCGACTGCGTGAAGGCCTCGCAGGAGACGCTTTAGGGTTAGATCGCCGCCCGCGTGGCGGCATGGTGGTGGATGGATGCGGATGTGGGTAGAGGGGTTAGAGGGTAGTAGTGGGTAGTAGGTGTGGAGGGAAGGGTGCCAACAACTGGAATCGCGTTCCGCGTTGAATGCCTGTTCATGGGTCAGACGTTAGGTACGTTAGACCACGTGAAATCCAAACCACGTGGTGTCGAACAAATTGCTTCCGTCCCCTTTCAGCGGATGGACACCTCGTCTTCCTTTTCATGTTTTTCTCTTTTTCTCCCGACTCGCTCCCTCCACCTTGGACGTCCACCCTCATTGCCGATCATGGCACCAAAGCTAGGTCATGACCTCGCATCAAGTCATGTATTCGCCGACGCGACAGCAACCTTTGCAGCCTTTGCAGCAGGAGCGGATCTGGATCCAAGTCTTCTGGCATTGTCTGGCGCGTCCGTATCCACCCCTATCGACCCCCAGCTCTTCGCTATCGAATCGGTCGTCCACGATGTGCAGCGCGGACGCGTCGACGACCTAGAGCGCGACCTCGCTGCCGAGGTCGAAGCACACGAGGCCACAGCTGAGGTGCATCCGGATGGTCTCCTCGGCGACGAGGAAGGGCATGACGACCACATTGCCATCGACGACGACGGAATCGACCCCGCCCTCCGCGAGATTGTCAACTCGTTGACGAATGCGCAGCAGGTGAGCTTACTCGAGTGGATTCAGCTGACAGCAGTCGCACCATCCTATTGGAGACGAGGAGCGCGAACGGCTGGACCGCGAGCGCCTACAGCACACCCTCCAGACCACTCTCGAGGACTTTACGCAGCACGGGCTGATGAACTCGTATAACGCTCTCTTCAACTCCAACTTCCCACAAAGCCCATCGAGCCTCGTGCTGCCCCTCGATGAGCCCGAAGTCCCCGTCAAGCGCGGGCGCGGGCGACCAAAGGGGTCAAAGAACAAGCCCAAACCCGGTGCGCCTCCTCCACCGCCCCCACCACCGAAGCGCAAGCGCGGGCGACCGCCCAAGATCCGCACATCCGAGGAGCTCGAGGAGATGGAACGGAGACGGCAAGAGAAGGAGCTCGGAATACAGCGCAAGCGTGGGCGCCCACGCAAGTACCCCGAGATCGGCCTTGTTCGCGAGATGCGGCTCAAGAAGAACCGTGCCATGTTCGCCGAGAAGGTCAAGCAGCTCGAGGAGCAACAGCATGAGGAGAGTAACGAGTACGAAACCCAGGAACACCACCAGTACGACGCGCCTATGGACGTCGCCCTAGGCGAGCAGGTCGCGGCGGCCGTTGCGCGCCAGCCTGTCCAGGATGGCGAATACTGGTCGTACCAGGACGGCCAGAGCCTGCTCGACGTCGTCGGCTCCAGTCTTGGCGTCGAAGGAAGCTCGGGCGTTGGCGGCATCGGCGTTGATGTCATGTCCGGCGATCAGAGCGACGAGATGCGCGGCGTCTTCACCCTACCTGATGTTCCCGAGGTCCAGCAATAGAGACCAGCAGCGTTGTATGAGCAGTATAATGTGTATCTTTAGAGACACTACGTCGTTTGTCAATTGTCAGATGCGCTTGCATGTTCTACGGGATTACTGGGTGCTACGCCTTGACGCAGAGCGCGGGGGAAGGCACATTCGCGTTGAGGATGAGGGCAACGATGAGGCCATACAGACCGAGGACCTCGCTTTTGTCAGCTACGCTTCACTACAAGTAGCAGACGTACGCAAAGATAAGGATGAGGACCATGGACACGAACACGCGCGACTCGTGGATGTATGCGCGGACGCACGCGTCGCCAACAATGCCGATCGCATATCCCGCAGCGAGACCCGTGACGCCGCACGCTGCTGTTAGTGCTGCTTCTCAAACAAGCTCCAATACGTACCCAAACCTGCTCCGAGGTGGATGAAACCGTCGTACAGTCCATAGGGCTCAGTGGGGGAGACTGGTGTCAGAAGCGCGCGTCATGTCCACTAACTCGAGCCAGAGATCAGGACGGCGACGACGAGGCCGTAGACGGCGATAACTGTGGTTAGACTGCTGCATTTCACATGCTAGACAGCAATACGTACTACCAGACATCTGCTGTCAGCTAACAACCAAGAGTGACATAGGGGACTCACAACAACAGGGATGAGCGACTTGGCAAGGTCAGCACATCTCACACGGCGCGCGCACCTTCATGACCAGCTCAGGCCTGGCGTTAGCTTACTAACAACGGTGAGCCTACTTGGCCTGTCCCACACCCGCGATTCCGATGCCGGCCTTGGCGGTGCCATACGCCGCGCCAATGGTCGTGAAGATCATCTGTTGTCAGCTGAAGCCAGGGGTCGACGTAGCGGACGCACAGCACTAGCGACACCGGCAAAGCTGCTGTTAGCACATCCCGATGGGATCGACTCACCCGAAGAATGAGGCCCATGGTGGGCAGGTGTCGTACATGTTGATGGTGATGGCAACGGGAACACGACCGGTGACGACCTCGAGGTGACCAAACGTCACGGCCGGCAGGGACAGCCACCTTGGGGGTGGGGGTAGTGATCTATTTAATTCCGTTATTGGATTCCACGTGGATAAATACGTGTGGTCTTTAGATTGTGAGCGCCCTGACGCACGCGTCGTGGCCCAACGTTCAGCAACACTCTGAAAGATTCCATAACCCACAACCAACTCATCTCTCCAAACCCCTTCCCTCCCTCCTCCGACCTCGACTCCTCTCGCGGTCAGAAAAGAAGCACCCATGCAGGGCCGGCTTCCTTCCATGGTACGCGATCCCGGATCCGCTTGGCGGCACTGACAGCAGCAACCCACCGTGGTCCTCCTTCGGGGTACGTGTCGCTTAGGTGGCAACGCGCCGGCTTCTATGCGATGTGAGCTAACGTACAGAGGGCACCGACACATCTCAGGGCACTCCGCAGCTGCTGAGCAACATCTCTGCGTGTCTCGCCGTCGCGCAGACTATCGCGACTACCCTCGGCCCGCGCGGAATGGACAAGCTCATCGTTGACGAGCGTGGCAACGCGACCATCTCCAGTGCGTCCGCTGCGTAGAACGAAGGGATCCAGCTGACAGACAGACGACGGCGCAACACTGCTCAAGCTCCTTGACATTGTGCACCCCGCCGCGCGCACGCTTGTTGACATTGCGCGTGCCCAGGACGCCGAGGTCGGCGACGGCACTACTTCGGTCGTCCTCCTGTAAGCTCTTCGTAGCCGAAAATAACTGACACCAGCGCCGCTGAGATCCTCAAGGAAGTGCGCCCGTTCATCGAGGATGGTGTCGGAGTTCACGTCATCATCAAGGGGCTGAGGGAGGCGCGCAACCTCGCGATCAAGAAGATCCACGAGATTGCCGTCCACATCGACAAGTCGGACCCAGTGTGAGTACTGGCGCCTATCACTGGCAAACATGACATCACTGACGGCTAGGCGTTTCCGCGACCTGCTCCTCAAGACCGCTGGCACCTCCATGTCCTCCAAGCTCATCCACTCCCAAATGCCCTTCTTCTCCAAGATGGTCGTCGACGCCGTCTCATCGCTCGACCCCAACGACCTCGACGAGTCGCTCATCGGCATCAAGAAGGTGCCTGGCGGCGGTATGCAGGACTCGCAGCTCATCAAGGGCGTCGCGTTCAAGAAAACGTTCTCGTACGCTGGCTTCGAGCAGCAGCCCAAGTCGTTCACCAACCCCAAGATCCTGTCTCTCAATGTTGAGCTTGAGCTCAAGGCCGAGAAGGACAACGCCGAGGTCCGCGTCAACGAGGTGTCCGAGTACCAGGCGATTGTCGACGCCGAGTGGCAGATCATCTACCGCAAGCTCGAGGCCATCGTGGCGACTGGCGCCAAGGTCGTGCTGTCCAAGCTCCCTATCGGCGACCTCGCGACCCAGTACTTTGCCGACCGCGACATCTTCTGTGCCGGTCGTGTTGCTGGAGATGACCTGAAGCGTGTGGTGCAGGCGGTCGGTGGATCGATCCAGTCCACGACATCCGACATCGAGCCCCAGCATCTCGGCCAGTGCGAGAAGTTTGAGGAGCGCCAGATCGGTGGCGAGCGCTTCAACATCTTCGAGGGGTGCCCGCAGGCCAAGACCTGCACGCTCATCCTGCGTGGCGGTGCGGAGCAGTTCATCGCCGAGGTCGAGCGCTCGCTGCACGACTCGATCATGATCGTCAAGCGCACGATGCAGAACAACTCGGTCGTGGCTGGCGGTGGCGCCTGCGAGATGGAGATCTCCAAGTACCTGCGCAACTACAGCCGCACGATCGTCGGCAAGCAGCAGCTCATCATCGGCGCGGTCGCCAAGGCGCTCGAGGTCATCCCCCGCCAGATCTGCGACAACGCAGGTCTTGACGCGACTGACGTGCTCAACAAGCTGCGCATGCGGCACGCGCACGATGACACGTGGGCTGGTGTCGACGTCGATGACGACGATGGCGTCGCCGACAACATGAAGCGCTTTGTGTGGGAGCCTGCGCTGGTCAAGACCAACGCGCTGTCGAGTGCCGTCGAGGCCGCGTGCCTCATCCTCTCGGTCGACGAGACGGTGCGCAACCCCCAGAGCGAGGCGCAGCAGGCTGGACCCCCCGCACCTAGGGGTGCCGCGCAGCGTGCGCTCCGTGGAGGCGGTGGCGGCCGCGGTATGCCCCGGCGGTAGTTGTAGGATATATATCTGCATGGTAGTAGAGCATGGCTGGTGGGGTGGGATTGTGTTCGTGGTTGATAGCAAGGAAGCCTGGTCAAACCATCACATTATCATATTTCCCTCGACTCGATGCTCAAGTTATTGAATCGCTCACAAGGTGCTTTGTGCAGACACGAAAAACATTGTCAATGCCGTCCTTACACCCGCCTCTCGCTGCATAAAACCACAAGCCCATTTCCTAGCGACTGACTCACCAAGAAGAACCCATCAACCCGCAACATCAAAACCTGTACCGTACTATCAGCCTCAACATGAACAGATCATCATCTCAGCATCGCCTAGATCTCCTACATCCACCGCCTCTCCACGAGCATCATCGACCTCAACCGCATCATGCTTGGGCCTCAAGCCCAGCTTGAGGCCTGGGCATTGCCACATATCCTCAACGCCATCGTCTCCTGCGCTTCACCAGAGACTCTCCTCGACCTTCTCAGCGTATGTTGCTACCTGCGCCATGAAGTGGACGACCGGTTTTTCGACCGTGTCGAGGTCGTCGTAACCAGTGGCCGTGGGCTGGAACCACAATCTCTCTCCGGCCAATGGGTACGAGCCTGCGATCCGCGTGTGCTCGCCTCGAAGCACCTCTTTCGGAACCACGCAGCTCCCCCACGAGCGCGACAGACAAGGATCTGGCCGGTCTACACAGAACACTCGTGACCATAACCGCAGCATTGTTGATATTCTGTTCTCCTGCTTTGAAGACGTTACGGTCGCCACGGCCCCGAACAACTGAACAGTGCGGTCATTTGTCGACTCCCCGCCTCCACTGAGCAACATGCACCCACCTGACATCAGCGTGTTGATCGGCATCTGTCGCTAGGTAACCATCCCCCCTCCAGGACCATTTGATGGGCCGGCTGCGACCGCGTCCCGTGCCATCCTGGCGCGCGTGCAGGACGTGATCCACCTCCTAGAGATGATTGACCGGCGCGCTGGATGGCGGATTAACGTGAGGACCACAGCTGGAGTGCGCCTTACGATCGTCGGTGGCGGCCAGGATACGCGCCACGCCTTTCAACTTGACCCAGACACTGAGGATGGTGAGGTGTTCCGGCACATGCATTGCGCCTCAGGTCACCGAAGGAATCCGGTCCCACACTCGAATACTGTAAGGCAGGAGTTTCTTTACCCGTTAGAGTTTGTGGCTTCCCGCTTCGTCTCGCCTGAGCAATATCTTGCGGAAGTCGGTCGAGGCCAGGTCGCCCTCGAAGCACTTCCGGACCCGTACGCACGTGTATCTTCCGTTGTACCGAGTATGTACCGATTCGATTGTGAATAGAAAACGGATGGAACTCCACTTGATGCCTGTTTCAGCGAGCTACCGACAAATATTCGGAAACTCAATCTATTGAATCGCCACGTACGCCACTCGATCTTGCGCGAACTACGAGGTCGCCTCGATTCCCATGCCCCCGGCGTTGAGCATGTCTTGCCTCCCCTCCGCGCAAAAAAGGAGCGACTGGCGAGCCCAAACCGTCTTCATCTCACTCTCACTCTCACCCTTCTTCCTTGTCCTCATCCCCATCCCCCATCCTCACCCTATTCCTCATCCACGCACCCATTCATAACCCTTCCCTTCCCTCATCCAGCATGCCTGAGACTCTCAACGTCATGTGGTATCCCCACGTTATGGGGCATTCGATTTGACAATCCCAACATTGTCTTGCATCTGCTCCACTCGGAGCCCGGGGGTCGTATGGAGAGCAGGATTGCGCGTGCGACCGCCATGCTTCCCAATTGGCATGACTTCTCCGTCGAACCCCCCAACACGACCTTCACCATTGTTGGTGGGTGCCAGGTGCTGCGCACCACGTTTGGACTTTCCCCGTCTGCATGAGTTGGAGGCACTGGAACGGGCAGCGCAGCTGCCATTCATGTGCGGCATTGGATCGTTCTGTGTCCCAGCGTGCTCAATATGATCAGCCCCGCATGCTGGCACTCGTACCACCACCTGAACGCGATGTATCCCGGGGGTGGCACAAGCGTGTTGCCCTTACAGAAAATGCTCCCGATATAGCTTTGTCGCTGTCAAACGAATCAGTGAGATGGCAGTCGTTGAGTTGAGTGCATTAGTTGGTGGTAGTGTGCCAGTGTACATGCTCTACAATCCCTCAAGGAAGCGCTCATACTCCTCCTCCGTCTCGTCCTTCTTACCCTCGTCGCCCAGCACACGCCCCAGTTTATCCATGAGACGTGACCTAGGGGCAGCACGCACACGCACCTGGTCCCCGTCAGCGTCGACCACGCCCGCCCCAGGCGTAGCGTTGACGGTGACGCCGCCCGGCCCTGCGCGCTTCCTAGCTGCGCGGGGCACGAATACCGTCGTCTCCTTGCGGAAGTCGCGAAGTTGGGGGCCGGCGCTGATCGTCGCGGCCGCGGGCCCCGGAGCCGGCCCGGCGGCTGGTGCAGATACGACTGCTGGAACTGTGCCAGGCTTAGCGGGGAGAGAGGGGGGACGTGGGGGAAGGGAGGAGGGGCGGACGGAGATGGGAGGAGGGCGGACAGGTGGAGCGCCTGGCTGCTGTGCTCCGGGCATGAGGTGGCCCCAGCCTGCGGCTGGCGGGCGCATCGGCCGCATTGGGGGACGGAACGGGGGTCGGAAGGGACGGACGGCGGGTCTAGGTGGCGGCGGCCCGGCTGGGAGGGGTATGTCGTCGCTGTCGTCGCTGTCATCGCTGTCATCGCTGTCGTCGTCTGGCCGCGGACCCTCTGGCATGACGATGTCGCTGTCCGAATCATCGTCGTCGTCGTCGTCGTCGTCGTCGCTACTCTCTACCTCGGATGGCGCTGGAGTCAGTACCTCTAGATAGCCAGACTTACGTCTCTCGGCATACGGCATGCCTGGTGGCGGTACGCCGAAGGGGTTGTACGTCGCATCGTAGTAGATGCTGCGCTTGGGATCACGTAGTGTCCCATCCGGGTTGTACAGGTGTGCGGTTGGTTCTGGTCTCGACGTGCTCTGTTCCCGCGGCCGCTCTCGCGTATGGTATACCTTGTCGCGAGCCTCGGGGTGTTCTGCAAGATACTTTTCCTTGAGCTTGTTGACGTACTTGAACTCGTTTTCGAGGGTCGCGAGGCGCTGCTTTCCCTCGTCATCGAGCTCACGGGTTTTGAGGTGCGCAATGTCACCCTCGAGGTCTGGCGTCAGTTCATGGTACCAAGGCATGAGGTGGGTCGAGATGTGGAGAGGGAGGAGAGGGAGAGGGAAGGGAGAGAGATGAGATACCCACCGCGCGTGTCACGCCAGACAGCCTGCTTCTCGCGGTTCTCTTTGCGCTGCGCCTTGTTCTTCTTCAGCTGCTTGGCCTTCTCCGCCTTGCCTGGATGTTAGCGCGGTCAAACGGCATGCTCACGGAAGGCCTGCATGGGGTCGCCGGAGCTCTTCTTGCCCATGGTCGTTGTTGTTGTTGTTGTTGTTGTTGGAGAGGATGCAAGGTGTCTCTGTGCACGTCAACAACACGATGACGGACTTGGAACTTTGTGCGGTTTTATTCCGTCCCCCCAGTTAGTATTGGGTGGCAAACTGCTCATGGGCCGTGCACTCGCGTGAACAGCTGGCGCATAGCAAGTGCACGGAACTCGGTCAGAACCAAAGAAACTCGCATCACTCATCGTCCTCGAGTCCAAAGTATGCATTTCGACAATGCCATCTACGTATTGTCGCCAGGTGATCTTCCCAGTTCCAAGGAAAAAACATTGCCGTCCTGTGCGGCGGGTTTAGGACCCGCTTGCGTCATATCTCACGCTATGCTGCAGTCGCTATCTGTTTGGCCTACGCGCAAAGTCGACTACTTCTTACCGTAGCCGCGCTTCTTGCCCAGGTCGAAGGGGATGTACTTGTACTTGATCATGTGCCTGTTGTCAGTGCAGTTCCACGGCCGCGGTATCATCACCACTCACTGGATCTGGCGGCGCATGGTCAGGGCGAAGAGGACGCAGAAGTAGACGAGCAGGATCGGCCAGTAGACCGGGACGTCGGTCGCACGGGTGATCGTGCTCAAGAGCGAGAGGGCGACGGCCTTGGTCGCCGAGTACCAGAACTTGAACTCTGCCTGTCAGCTAGATCTCGAGCAGAGAGCAATACACACCTGGGAGGCGGCGGATGAAGGGACGGAACTCCTCGTCGTCGTTGTTGCTCGAGAAGCCCGAGAGGAGACCGCGGATACCGTCCCCGCTCTTGGGCCGCTCCGAGCCGGGGAGGCCGGGCGCACCCTCCTCAACGTCATCTGCCGCGAGATCTGCTGCCAGCGACGGGTCAAAACGCGGCTGGAGGAACGCGAGGAACAGGTTGAGGATGTAGATGCAAAGCGCGTCTGTTGTCAGCCATGTCGGTTGCGTGGGAACTCACACATGATAATGTACCAACCCTGGCGGACAACCACACTCAGACTGAACAGGATGAACAGAGTGACCGTGGTAAGCCACCGCTCCATTGTGTGCGGCGTTGAGCGGTCCAGGAGGGCCTGCCAGCGGCGCGCGTAGACGTTCGTGTTCTCCTTGATCGCGTCAAAGACGTTTTTCTCCTCGGGCAGTCCGCCTCTGATACCAGACCCGGAGCCGGGGACATAGGACGGTGCGGTCGCCATGCTGTGTGGCTGCATGCCTGCCAGGCCCGAGCGCATGGGGAAGCCGGCCCCAGGTCCGGCTGCGGGAGGCGGGGGCGATGCTGGGGAGACACCTTCGGGTGCGCTGGGTGCCGGGTAGGGGTTGACGTTGGGGTAGGCCGAAGCGGCGGTAGACGGTGGTGGCTGCTGCATTGTCAGTATGTAACCTCGATATTGATGTAACCCACGTTCATTGTTATTGTGAGTTGAGTGTTGACCGAGGATGGGCAGGTGGGGTTGAATGTAGAAAGGTGTGAAATGGCAAAGTCGGCCAAGAGTTGGGGGTAGGGAAGGTGACACGTTATCCGACGCGTCTACGCTCATATTGATATCAACAAATCCACGTGGTAGTCTTAAAATGACAGGTGTAAAAACCCGGTTCAACTGGATCAACAACAAGCAAGACCCGCACTCCCAACTACAACTAGTCCATACTTCTCAGCATCTTGCACTCTCATACATCAGACTCTACTGCATTAAACTCCACATCCTCCACGGCTTACAGCTCCAAAGCATCTACCTCACTACATTCAACTCCATCAGCTGCCGCATCTTACTGCTCTGCAACTCCCCTCACCTAACGTCGTCATGGCACCACCAAGGCCGCCTGGCCCTCATCTGGCCCAGCGGCTACGCACTCTCGCCCTTACCCAGCCAACAGACTCGGCCCTACTATACGCATACCAGTATCGCGCATTCTTCCCCCCAACAGAACTTGAGCACGACAGCGTGCATGTCCTCGCCCTCGTCCAGCTCGCGAGCGGGAACACTTACTCCGCCCTTGACCTGGTGCGCGAATTCGCCGACGCAGACGCCGACCCATCACACGACATTCCAGACTACGAGAATGGCATCCCTGCCCGTCGACCAGGTTGCTACGGGTGCGCCGTAATTGTCGCCAAGTGCTGCGCCAAGCTCGGGCGGTTCACCGACGGCCAGGCAGTCTTGGACCGCGCGATCCGCCGTAGCGTGCCTCTAAGTGAGTTGCCGATCATTGCACGGGCCACACTGATTGCAGCGCTGCCGAACCACAACGCGGTGGAAACGGCTGCAACCGCTTCGCTCCTCGCGGCCCAGCTCTCGCATAAGAGCAAAGCCACCACACAGGCCATCGAGTACTACACTCGCGGGCTGACGGACGACCCTTGGCTGTGGGAAGCGTTCACTGGTCTCTGTGATATTGGTGAGTGGCCATGGTATGTGGCGCATTACTGATGACAGGTGCTGCGCCTCCTGCTGATGCTGTGTTTTCTGACCCACCAAGCATGCTGCGGACGTCGTCGTCGCAGCGCCCATCGCGCCAGCCAACAGGATCACCTGGACCCATGCCTCGCAGCTCGGCGTCCGAGGTTCCAAACTTCCTGAGCCGCCGCCAACTGAGCCCCATGCCTGTTGCACCATCAAGTGCAAGCTTATTCACGCCCGACCCAGGAGCAGGCGCCGTGTCTTCCCGCGTGCACATGATGGGAAGTATGGCAGGGTGGGAGTAAGTGATGCTGTGGGAATAGACGCTGACCAACAGCTCGCCAGGATCAGCTACTGGCGACACCACGTTCCCGTCGATTGGGGAGTCTACGAACGGACGTGCTCGCGTGCCCAACCTCATACAGCAGTTCATTCCAGGCTTGCGCTCGACGCCCGCGATGGAGCAGGGTCTTGCAAAGGCACCACCAGCCATTAAGCGGCCGAGGGGCGGACACGGCCTCAAGCTGACCGACACTCCTGTTGGGGGACTCGCAATCGAATCACGTCTCAACCGCGACTTGCGCTCGATGGAGATCAATGGGGACAAGGCCGTCGACCCACCAGTGCGGCGCAGCTCGCGCCTGAACGCGAGCAGCAGGACGACGACGTCGCGGGTCACGACGCGCGAGAAGCGCACGACTCGATCACAGTCGGTCGCGTCGTCGGGGTCAGGACAGACTGATGCGAACAACCACGCGACACTCGAGGCGCAGACTGCTGCGGCTGTGGACGACTGGCTGCGCGACATTGTGCGCCGCTGCGGACGCGCGTACCGTGCCGTCAGCCTCTACAAGTGCCGGGAGGCGCTGGCAGAGATTGACGCTCTGCCGCGCGAGCTCCAGGCGTCGCCGTGGGTGCTGCGGCTGATGGCCAAGAGCTTTTATCGCATGGCCGAGTACAAGAAGGGCGCGCGGGTGTTCAAGCATCTCGTCGAGCTCGAGCCCTACAACCTCGAGCTGATGGACATCTACTCGACGCTCCTGTGGCACATGAACGACTCGACCGAGCTTTCAGACTTGTCACAGCGCCTGATGAGCGTAGACAGGGAGAGCGCGCAGGCATGGATCGCGGCTGGCAACACGCTCAGCGTGCTCAAACAACATGAGGAAGCGGCACGCCTCTTCCGCCGCGCGACACAGGTCGACCCGGGCTGTGCGAACGCGTGGACACTCTGCGGTCACGAAGCGTGGATGACCGAGGAGACGGACCGTGCGATTGCGTTCTACCGCACCGCGATCCGAACCGACGACCGCGAACAGGCGGCGTGGTATGGCCTCGGACACGTCTACTTACACATGGGCAAGTGGCGGCATGCGGAGCACCACTTCCGGCGAGCGGCCGAGATTAACCCTGCCAGCGGACCGCTCCTGTGCGCGCTCGGTGAGGCGATCGAGCGTGGCGGCAACCTCGTGGGCGCGCTTGCGGAATTTGACCGCGCCGTTGCTCTTGAGCACGACGTCGACCGCCCAATCACGCGATATAAGCGCGCGCGGGTGCTAGTCGGTCTGGGCCGTGTGCAGGTGAGTCCGGATCCAGGACTGTCTTGTCGGACAATGCTAACATACAGGAAGCCATTGTCGAGCTTGAGCCGGTCGCGCGCACATCGAGCGACGAGCCAGACGTCCACTTCCTCCTGGGCAAGTGCTACCTCAAGATGCGGCGCAACGCCGATGCCGTGATTGCGCTCACGACGGCGCGCGAGATTGACACCAAGCTCGAGGGGGCTGTACGCAGTGTGCTCCTGGCGGGAGGTGTGGACGTGGAGGATGAGTAGTGCATGCATGGTACATTATGGGGTGGCTGGGGTTGGGCTTGACTATGCTCCATCAGAGTGCGCCATGCTGCGTCAGAGTGCGTGCCGATCAACCTGGCTGACCTACAGTGTTCTTGATCATCGGTACATATGCTGCCATGCGAGATGGCGGATGGTAATGGAATAGTGGATGCGCTCGGCGCATCTCGTCAGGTGTACGAGTGAGAATGCTCCCGTCGATCCTGCCCACCCAAGGGATGCAACGTTGGTAGCGACACGTCTTGCCATGTTCTCATGATCAGTGGTAAGATGCCGAATCCGTGAGCCGAATAGGTCAGCTGCAACTGCGTTATCAGCAGCTCTGCCGATGGCACGAGCGCGCAAATCACTAGTGCGCCGCGAGCCAGGCAAGCCACCCCCGCGCCAGAACACTCTCGTGCCTGAGCCTCCGCCACATTGACGCCACGGTGGCGTCTGGGGCAATGTAGCAGCTGACTACTCTAGACTCGAGAGAGAGTCGGAACCGGACAACTCGCGGAGGCAGGAGGCAGGAGGCTGGTTGCAGGAGGCAGGTTGCAGGAGGCAAGTAGACAAAGAGGCGAGCTCAGTTGAGCTGGGAGTGCGACATGACCGCCAACCGCAACCGACCGCTACCACGCCAAAGAATGCCTACCGTAGATGTATACAGTATTATCCGACACGGCCACGATCTAGTGCCCAACCTTACAGGGCGTGGTTGGGATTGGCGAGCGAAGAATGGGGCTCGTACCTGCGCCGCCGCGTAGGGTTCGTGGCAATTGAGTCACTCGAGCTTATTTGCGTGTGGATGGTGTTGTTGCATCAAGCCCACTGAACAGCATGCGTGGATGTCTGACGACGACGACACGACGACGACGACGCTCGGCACAGCCGGCGTCAGGCCACTATCTTGGTTCCTGCTTCCCATACAACTGGCACTTGGAAGTCTGCGTGGCCTCGCGGCTCGGCTGTGCCTCGACGGGTCGCTACAGTGAAGCACGGGCCGCGTTTCAGTCACCCGTCTGGTTTTCGCTGCCTGAGCGTGTGGGCGGCGGAATTTCCGCCCGGCAATCTCCGTCTTGGCACGGCCAACACACCGTTAGCAGTTGGACTCTGTGTGTGAGGCACTGCTGGGTGGAGGATGTTGAGACAAAGATGGAGCAAGGCGAATAGTGGAGGAGGCTCTTGTAGCGCCTCTGCCTCTGCCACTGCCACTGCCACTGCCACTGCCGCTGCCACTGCCTCTGCCTCTGCCAAGACCCTGCATCTGCATTCCACTAATTCCAGCCCACTAGTCCAGTCCAGACCCACTCGTCAGCTGACATGATATCCGTGGTGCTCGGACGATCATCTGTAGTTGTACCTGTAGTTGATACTGAAACCAGTCATGTTACCTCGTGTTGCGGGTTGTGGAACGTGCGGGAGTGGTCTCCAATCCTGTCACGTGCCTCGGAAGTTCCGCCCTATCGGTTCTGCCAGAGTGGCAAACGTGGTCGTCCAAGCGTTTCGACTCGGTCCAGGCTTGGCACTCTCTACGTTAGCCACCGAAGCGGAGAGTTGTCAAGGTATCCGTGCTGTACAAGTCAGCAAGGCTCGGCCTGACATGTTCACATGCCCGCGGGCCGCAGGTCGGAACCGCAGCGGCTGCCGCAGTCACCGAAGGGCTGTACAGGTACAACTTGCAGTAGTTGAATCGGTTGACCTCGGGGCCCGGGGGTGGTTGAAAGGGGAGAAGAAGAGGGAGAAGGGAGAGAAGGGAGGGCTCGGTACCCTCGGCTTGGATTGACTTTTGCGGCACCCGGCACCGAAGGCCGCGCAGCCTTCAGGGTCAATCTTGTCAACCGCCACCTGAATCCTGGCGGACTCGGTCGACTACTGAATCCCTGAAATCCAATGCCCTGCGGCCATAAGGACTCACCCCCTCGTTTATCCCTGGCAAGGACAACTAGCATCGTCGATTGTCTATTTATCAACCACAACCAACTCTCTCTTGATCACTCTTCCCAACAACAACAACTGCCACTTTGCACTCATGTCCACTGGACTAGCACATACACCAACACCAACACCAACGTCTACAATGAACCGTCCCACCCGCCGTGCAATGAGCGTCTCGGCCGCCCACGCCCTCCACTTTCAAATCCCAAAGATGGCCACACCAACCCCACCCTCACTGCTCAAGCGCCAGCTGTCGCAGTCAAGCACCTCTCCACGTCTTATGAGCCCCCGTCCCTCCTCCCCAGCTACACGGAGCCCACCGCCTGTTGCCCGGTCACCACCACGGCCCGCGGGCCGCGACACTCAGAGGCCGGCATCACCCCTCGTTTCCGAGTCATTACGCATCCCCGTCAACGAGTACGAGGCGACATTTGGCGCTGCGCGGACAGTCACCGCGGCCTCCAACTAGGTCACTCTTCATCTTTTGGGCTCTGACCGCGGCCTCCAACTAGCGCTACTCTTCATCTTTTGGGCTCTGCGACGTGACATACTCGACATTCACTGTACACTATTCATTATCTCATCGATCATCTTGGGCACAATCAGGGGCAGCACATAACGAACGTAGCATATCATATAGTCATGTATCATGATACGACCGTGTTTGAGCCGAGGCGAGGGGGCGAGGGGGCGAGGGTGAGGGCGAGGGCGAGAGAACGACGTTCAAGTGGTCGCGGCGCACTGAACGCCAGTTGATGCGACTGTGACTGTCAGCGGCGGCTGGCGCATTGGCATGTTGGCATGGCGGTTAGACGCCAGTACGCCAAGTGGACTGGCGTACTTGGCGTACTGGCGTCTAACCGCCATGCCAAAGGCGACTGATGGCCGTGGTACCCGTGGCTGGGCAAGTGTTAGACATACCTCCACGCTAAGCCCGATTCCAGGCATTGTAAATACCTTGCAAATCTACGCACGCACGTTTACTTGCATGCTGGTCCATGTAGCCTTACGCCCGCGCGCCCGCGCATCTATTCTGGAATGTGTCAGCTTTTCCTATTGCTGACTAGAGTAATCGTTAATCGTGTTCACTGCCAAGCTGCCAAGTGACCGTTACAATCGCCACCCAAAACTCTCAGTCGCTACCCTCGCTCGCTTCGGCTACAGCAGGCACCGAGACGGAATACAAAGCTTTCCAGCAGACAGACCCCGGTGTATGTTGGATGAACGTGTGCGTGCCAACCTTGTTGAGACATCGGGGGAACCGTCACATGTTGGCACACAGACGTGAGAATGCACCGCCTCATGGCTTGTCACGCAACAGAGTATCTTGAATATCTGACTCGTCCCAGGTTTGTGATTGTGAAAAAATACATATCATCTGTGAGTTGGGCTGCGATAAAGGTCTAGTGTTGATTGATGAGCGGGTCGATCGACTGCCGCTGGCAATTGCTTTCTCGCAGTCCTTAATTGCAGCTAGTGTAACCCCAGTACAGTAAAGCTTACAGCAGCATGCCTTGTGCCTTATGTTTCCATGCCTCCCAACCAAGCCCTGTGTCGTAAAGCCATGGGGATGGATATGGATATGGGAATGGGTGCGGTCCGATCTCGCTTAACTTTACGGCCCGACGCCGATGGTATGGATTTGTGGATGTAACCATGTGGACGACGATCAGACTCCCAGGGGTAGGATTCTGAAATGGTCCCGCTGGAACTGATCCGGAGATCCGGAGATCGTGTTTTAGGGCAGCTTAGCGTTGAGGAAAAAAGCCAAGTCGTGCCTGGGCGTTTGTTTGAATATGGCCTCAATGCTGGCGTTTTCATTAGGCGTTCCATTAAGCGTTGGTTACGGTAATTACGGTTTGGCTTTCAATACCCACACTGCTAGGAGGAAATCGCGCACGTGATTGCAAACGAGCCGATAGTCGCATGCTCGAGTTTGCGTGCCGCGGGTTGTGTGCTGCGTGCTGCGGGCTGCGGGCTGCGGTGGCTTTGTGCGCGCTGTTTGTTACATGTATAGCACACGAGGCAATGATCGGCCGATTACCTTGATCCTTGTGAGACTAACCCCGTCCGTGCTAAATCACCCAAAGGCTGACTGCATGCATGCCAAGAAACCTGTCCACGATTTGATGCCTGAGCTGCACGCAGCCACAACAAGGCCATCACTTGACTCTCACGAGCGGCGTCGCATTCACAACGGAGAACAATGCCATCAATGCACGTGTACAACGGCCGCTTTGTTGCTTTATTGTGATTCCCCCTGTCTCGGGCAATGCTGAGCCATGTTGATGGCGCCTGTGGCGTCGCCAAGGTCTGCACCGGGTCAACGCCGAGTCGAAATCAGGTGGTGAGTTGATAAAGTGCCAAGACCCGTACATCTTACATCTCTCTCCTCGGCATCGCACTCGGCTTCCTTTATTCCCTCCTATCCTATTTCCTTACCCCTTGTTCGCACCGGGCGACCTGCAACTTGCGACTAACCCCTGGTTCTAAACTTTGAGATCGACAGGGCTTTGGCGTCAGGAGTTGGACGCCATGGCATGTGGCGTTCACAAGAACGCCGGGTTCGGCACAACTGCTCAATACTATGGCAGCGAGTGAATTGACAAGTGCCGATGCATCGCTAGTTTGCCCGTTCGCTTCATTGATCGGTGGCGGATGGCGCCCACTCGCAAGTCTTATTGCATGCATGGGTTCCGAGATGTTCACACGTATATAGCATCACGGGATCACCAGGGCCGTCGTTCTGGGAACAGAGCGACAAAAGAGATCTGGAGATGTGGGAACAAGGTGGTGACAACAACTAGGTGGGGGAGCGAAAAGGCGGGTTTCACGGATAGGCTTCCATGGCCAGGCTTTCCGCGACCCGAACACCGAACACCTCGCACGTTCATCCCCTCAATCTCACCCACCCACTTGACGCCCTCGCCTATTCTGATGCTGTTGCCATGACTGAGCAACCAGCTACCCGGCCCTTGCCGCCAAAAACCGCACATGTTCGGTCACGACCCTCATCACCGAGGTCCTCAGAGGCATGAGCTTGTGCGTTTTGAACCATTCGTCGTGAACGTCATTGTCGCAACACCTTAGTGGCATGTTGGAGTGTCTCCGTCATCCATGACAGCATGACAGACGGGCGGACTGAGGTTGATATATCTTTGGGAGATGCCGATGTCGGGCTCGACTTATGACTCTGGTGCGGAGGTCGGATCCTGATGCGCAAACAAGCCACGGGGTGTGCGCAAACAAGCCACGGGGTGTTGAGAATGATATTTCTAATTACACATCATTATTCTTCCACAATGAGGATCGTTCTATTCATCTCGCAATGGGCCAGACCCTTGACACAACGGAGCCACGTGGTTTCAATCAGATTGTGATTGGTTGAACGAGGTTTGATTACTCGGTCAAGGTAGAATGACGTCGATCTTACCAGAATCAAGCTGGTGATACCGGAATGCTCTACAATTCTATAACTGAGGAATAGAGCTACTAATAGACTTTGATAAGGGACATTACAAAGTATCGGGATGACTAGGCTTTGTGACGCAACTCTGGAGTCATCGATAGGTTTGGAACGTATTCCTGGGCCAATAGAGGTTGTTCTCACGTCGGCTCAGTCTACTCCTCGTGCACCGACTTGACCTAGCTAACATAATCCCCACTCCTATAAGATCATCATCACTCTGCCCACCTCAAGGCTCCTCTTTCCCATCACTCACACGCTCCAACTACTCTCTAACAGTCACCTTCCCCCCCTATTCCTTCCCCCCCTCCCTTTCCCCCCCACACACCTCACATCATGGAGAACTTTACAGACAAGTCGTCCGAGGCCATCAAGAACTCGATGGAGAAGGCAGAGGAGATGGGCAACTCGCAAGGTAAGCACAACTGTCAACGACGTAGCTCACACCAGTCCATCCCCTCCACCTCATCTCGGCGCTCTGGGACGAGTCGACGCCCGAAGCCATGAACTCGACCGCACCAACACTGCTCCGTAGCAGTATCGAGAAGCTTGGCGGAAACTCGAGGGAGTTTCAACGCCAGCTCCTCAGCCGTCTCGCAAAGCTTCCCGTCGTCGAACCCGCACCCGAACCGCCCATCCCTCTCACAAACTCTTACCACGCCGTGCTCAAGGAGGCTCAAAAGCTCCAAAAAGACAATGGGGACAAGTTTGTGGCTGTCGACCACCTCGTCACAGCCCTGGCACACGTTGACCTTTCGGAGATGAAGGACCTGCTCAAGTCGGCTGGCATTACAACCAAGGACCTCGAGAAGGAGATCAAGACCAAGCGCGGGACACGCAAGGCCGACTCGCGTACTGCCGAGGGTCAGTTTGAGGCGCTCACAAAGTATTGTGTCGACTACACCGAGCTGGCGGCCGAGGGCAAGATGGACCCCGTCATTGGGCGCGATAACGAGATCCGCCGCGTCATCCGTATCCTGGCCCGTCGCACCAAGGGTAACCCAGTGCTCATCGGTGAGCCTGGTGTCGGTAAGACCGCCATCGTCGAGGGTTTGGCCCAGCGTATCGTCGACCGCGACGTTCCTGCTTCCCTCCTCTGTCGCCTCCTCTCGCTCGACATGGGCGCCTTGATGGCCGGCGCAAAGTACAAGGGCGAGTACGAGGAGCGCGTCAAGGCCGTGCTCTCGGAGATTGAGCAGGCTGGCGACAACGGCGACCCTATCATCCTCTTCATCGACGAGATGCATCTGATCCAGGTGAGTAAGCGCGCCTTTTGGAGTCTAGAGAGCCCGAGAACGTGGAGAGAAACGAGTTGGAAGGTGTTGTCGAAAATAACATAGTGCCACATTGCCACTTTCACCCAACTCAATCGCCGCCTTGCTCCCCCCACACACCTCCCGCATCCATTGTGCACATGCTAACATCCACAGGCTGGCAAGGACTCGAGCGGTGGCATGGACGCTGCCAACCTCCTCAAGCCGATGCTCGCCCGCGGCAAGCTCAAGGTCATTGGCGCGACGACGCTCAACGAGTACCGCGAGTACATTGAGAAGGACTCTGCGTTTGAGCGCCGCTTCGCGCAGGTCATTGTTGAGGAGCCCACGGTCGCAGACACAGTCGCCATTATGCGCGGCATCCGCGAAAAGTACGAGACCCACCACGGCGTGCGCATCATGGACTCTGCGCTCGTCCTGGCCGCGCAACTCGCGAAGCAGTACCTCACCGCTCGCCGCCTGCCCGACTCGGCTATCGACTTGCTCGACGAGGCGTCGAGTGCTGTCAAAGTCGCCCGCGAGACGCGTCCCGAGGCCATCGACATCCTCGAGCGTCGCAAGCTCGGCGTCGAGGTCGAGATTCACGCGCTCGAGCGCGAAAAGGACAAGGCGTCCAAGGAACGTCTCGCCGAGGCCAAGAAGGCGATTGCCGAGATCAACGACGAGCTCAAGCCCCTCAAAAATGAGTACGAGAACGAGAAGAAGCTTGGCGACCAGATCCACGAGCTGCGGAAAAGGATTGACGAGCTGCGTTCAAAGGCCGACGACGCTGAGCGCCGGTACGACCTCGCTACTGCCGCCGACATCCGCTACACGGCGATTCCCCAGCGTGAAGCCAAGCTCAAGGAGCTCCAAGCCAAGGAGGACGAGCGTGGCTCGTTGCAGGAGGTCACGCCCGAGATGATCGCTGAGATTGTCGCCAAGTGGACCGGCGTGCCTGTGGCGCGTCTCGTCGAGACCGAGAAGAAAAAGCTGCTCCACCTTGAGAAGCTCCTGTCAAAGAAGGTTATCGGCCAGCCCGAGGCCGTCACGGCCGTCGCCAATGCGATCCGCCTCAACCGCTCCGGCCTCAGCAACCAGAACCGCCCCATCGCGAGCTTCCTCCTCGTCGGCCCATCCGGTACGGGTAAGACGTTGCTCGCCAAGACACTTGCCAAGGTCATGTTCAACTCGGAAGACGCAATGGTGCGCATCGACGCATCTGAGTACTCGGAGAAGCACAGCATCTCACGCCTGATTGGCGCGGGCCCAGGCTACATCGGCCACGAGGCGGGCGGTCAGCTCACCGAGGCGGTCCGTCGCAAGCCGTACTCGCTCATCCTGATCGACGAGATCGAGAAGGCTGCGCGCGAGTTCCACCAGCTCTTCCTCCAGGTTCTCGACGACGGCCGCCTCACGGACGGCAAGGGACGTGTTGTCGACTTCCGCAACACCATCATCATGATGACGTCCAACGTCGGTAGCGCGTATCTCAACGAGAACCCGTCCGAGGGCGCTGTGCCCAAGGAGACCCGCGACAAGGTCATGGGTGCGATCCAGGCGACCTTCCCTCCCGAGTTCATCAACCGTATCGACGAGATCATCATGTATCGCTCCCTCTCGCGAGCGGACATGAAGCGCGTCGTCACTGTACGCCTGCGGGAAGTACAGGAGCGCCTCGACATCAACAACAAGAAGATCCGCTTGAAATGTGATGAGAGCGCACTCGACTGGCTGGCACATGCCGGTTATTCGCCAATCTATGGCGCGCGCCCACTCGGACGCCTCATCCAGCAAGAGATCCTCAACCCCCTCTCGAAACTCATTCTGCAAGGCCGGGTCCGCGACGACGAGGATGTCAACGTCACCACCGACCATGTCAAGAACCGCCTCGTCGTCGTGCCAAACCACGACAACGTCGAGCACCCCGACGACGACGATGACAGCGACGACGACGCAATGGACATTGAGATCGAGGAGATGGATTAGGACAACTCCGGGAGGCGGGGTACAAAAATGCACACGCAGGAGACTCAGGAGACTCTGGAGCCGCCCCCAAGGGCTCCCAAACACAAGAGTGACGACAAGGCGAACAAATCTCCCTCCAAGAAGCGCAGCAAGAAGAGGTGACAAAGTAGCTAGCAAAGGGACGATCTGTATCATGCATTGTTGTGGCCGTTGCGAGCACTGGGAGTTGAGCAAGGTGGCGTCCACCCGACCCAGAACTCGCGCCGACGCATGCAGAGATGGAAAAGTGCAGAAGTGACCTGTGCGGCGAGGCGTGGAGTCGGCTTGCCAACAGTGACATGGTCAAGATTGTGCGGAGAGAAACGTTTGGGAGTGGGCGTGGGCAGTTAGGTGGGCAACTGTTTAACCATCATTGCATCATTAGTACCGTATGGGTGCTTACTGGCTGTGGCTGTGGCTGTGGCTCGTCGAGTCGGTTGGCCACGTTGTACTGATTCAATCGCGATATCTTAATCACCACAAATGTACACGAGGCTATCACAAACATGCGCGAGAGGTTGAAATGGAAGGTTGGAATGCATGTCGACAAACTTGCGCCGTGGAAGAGGTAAGCAATAATGACGCTTGGCGACAGCAATTGGGTTCTCTATATAGTCGAATCCGTCAATGGAGTGTCAACTCATGAGACATAGCCACTGGACGAAAAACTCCATGGTGCTGGTGCTTGAGAGGGGTTTACCACTCCTCATCGCCTTCTCATCTCGGGCAATGCGTACGCTATTCTACGACCAATTCCTAATAAATTATTACGAGTTATTGCCATGTTAGCATCTCTATTAACTCTTCTACCAAGAATCTCGCGCTGTACCTACCCAGTTCAAAACGATCGTACATCAAGCCACGTCGAAGCCTGCCTCTGCCTCGGATCCCAATCGTTCACGGACGACAGCAACGACCGCGTCCCGCACACTGTCGAGGCGCGCCGACTCTACGTCCCCCGTCGGGCGCAGCAGCACGTCCATGCCCGCAGGCGTGAACATTGTCTTGTGGAAATCTCATCAGCGCATCCTGGCTAAACGTACAGATGAACATCCACTCGACACCATCCCGTATCCCCCATCCACGGACCCACCACTCGCTTGTGGCAATGGCGAGCCACCCATCGCCGCGCCACGTCCATCCCGTCGGCGGGTCCGTCAGGCGCTCGGTTCCGCGTACGTGCGATATCCCCGAGAAAAAAGACGGCTTGATGGGCGAGTACGCCACGTCCGAGTCCAGTGTGGCTGTATCTGCCCCCGTATCTCGACGGGTATAGGTTATCGTCACGTCCCGCCGCGTCTTGGTTAGTTTGCAAGGAGAGAGAGAGCGTACTTTCCACATAGGCAGGGTGGACCATGCCACCCGCCATGTTCCCACCATCCACAATCTGTCAAAGGCGGCCAGGAGTGGGGAACCGATGTCGTGGATTTCTATTGCGAGGGACATGTGAGGTTGTGAGGTTGGGACAAGCTGAACGCGAAACGCGATGGTGTGGGCCAGATCACGTGAGTGACGTCAGAGGCGTTCTTATGTCACAACGAGGTGCGTTTGAGATCGGAGAGAAGGGCATGTCGTCGCTCCCAGTCGTGCCACGGCCACTCCGAAGCCGCCAAGTGGTAGAGCATACAAGTCTAGTTCATAGTCATTGCTGGTTGGTTTTTCTAGATACCAACAAGACCATATACATGCCATATGGCTACACTAGTCTTCCTCCGCCTTGCTGGCCTTCTTCCTCCGCTTCGTTGGCGCTGGTGCTTCCTCCTCAGAGTCCTCAGCCATACTCTTCGACGCGCGCTTAGCACGCCTCGTAGGGGCCTTGCGCGTCGTTACGGTCCACTCCGCGGTGCCGTCGCCCGTCGCCTCGTTCTCCCCTTCCTGGTCCTTCTTCTCTTTACCATTGCTTTTCTTTACACGCTTTGCCGGCGCCTTGCGGGTCTTCGGCTTGTTGCCGTCCTTCCCCACCTCCGCCTCCTGCTTCTCTCCCTTACTCCTCCCCTTCTTTACCTCCTTTTGACCGTCCTTCGTGCCTCTCGGATCCGACTCATCGACGCCCGCCAACATCTCCCCCCACCCATGTGGATCCTGTCCCGCAGCTCTGGCCTCAGCCTCGCGGAATTCCTTGATAACACTCAGTAGTCGTTTGCTGATATTCGCAGTCGTACGGCGACGAGGTACCAAGCTTCCCGCGGCTGCTGAATGGTCAAAGAACGGTAACAGTGTCCCTTGTCGAGGGACCGCACCGCGCCCGCGTGCAGCAATGCGCTGTACGATTGGCGTGAGCTCATCGTCGACCTTGGAGATGCTCCAGCTCAGTTCCTCGTGCAGGAACGTCCTTAGGGCCGCCAGGCGCGGGAATCCCCAGCAGAACGGCTCGTCGCTCTCATCCGTTTGCGGATGGTTGTAGGCGTCACGGACCAGTGGGTTCGGCCAGTCTCCCCCAAGTTCGAGAGTTCCGGCAAACCGCTTCTTGAAGGAGCGCATCCACTTTGTCTCGGTCGTCACGTCGTCCTTGCCCACCTGTACGGTGGCCCACCACTCCTTGAACCGCTGCAGGCTGCTGTTGCCGGGGAAGTTGGCGAGTAGCTCCAACGCCATCACGGGTCCCACGCCTAGGATGCCTATCGTGTAGTCCGAACCGAGGAGGTACGCAAGCTCAATCAGGCGGTGGCGCGGGAGGCTGAGCTCGCGCTCAATGTCTGTCGCAGCATAACACTCAGCGTACTTTGCGTCGTTGAAGATGTTCTTGAAACACGTCGACCCGCCAAAGAGGAAGACATCCGAGTCGTCCGTGATGATCCCCTCGACGAGGCCCAGCTCGGCGAGTTTGGCACACTGCGCCTCAGCCTCCATCGGCGCAGTGATGTATGGGATACCAAAGTGGCGCAGCAGCGTTTGGATCTGCACGACCATGCTCTGCGTGATCTCGTCCGAGTCACGCATCGCCGCCTTGGTCTGCTGATTGAGGATGCGGATCTCGTCGTCGATCTCGGTGCGCACCTCTGCCAGGTCGCGGTTCTGGATCTGCGCAAGGAAGCGCGCGTACTCATCCTCCTCGGCAACCATGTCCTCCGCATCCATCTCGGCTTCGCTCGCATAGTCGGACACGTGTCCAGATGTGAGACCGGATGCCTCGTCGGGCTGCGTCTCACCGAGAGTCGACGCCAGCGCGGAGAGAGGTTTACCCATCCCGTCCTTGCGCAGGACGGGACTCGGCGAGCGCGACCATTCGATCGCATCGTCCTCCTCGTCCGAGTCTTCGTGGACCTCGTACCGGAGTCGACTCAGCTGGGGAAGCGAGTTTCGCTGTGTCTCCTCCAAGTCACTTGGAGTGGCAATGCCAGAGGAGTGGGGGGTGGTTGCACGCGACGGCTCTGTGGAGACCTCCTCGAGCTCGTCTTCGTCCAAGTCAGAGACCGATGGCGCTGGTGCTACTGCTGGTGGAGAAGGTGATGGTGCTGCTCGCGGTGGCAGGGATGGTGATGGGCCGCCTCGAGCAGGCGGCGAGAGTGACGGCGCTCCGCGAAGCTGCGGGTGCGGAGACAATCCACGTGGTGGAGATGGAGACGGCGCAGCTCTCATGGGCGACGGCGACCGGCGGACGGTGTGCACTTCGACCGCAGCCGGAGGAGGCCGGCCAACTCTTCCCGTTGAATGCGGGCCTTTAGGCTCAGGTGCTGCTGGCTCAGGATCTCGTACGGCAAGCGGGACCACAGAAGGCCTAGGGACTGATGGAGCCCCATTTGCAGTGTTGGGCGCGAACGAGCTCCCCGCGACGCGACGCGGATCTGGCGGCTCCGTAGGCTCCAGATCGTCATCGCTGTCGTCGACGACCATCGGTGCAGGGACATTCTTTAATGGAGGAGCCTCCTCGTCGCTGCTGATCTCGATCGGCTCGTACACCGAGTTCGCGCGCGACACATGTGTAGACGGGATGAGTTCCACTTCCTCGAACTCGTCGTCGTCGCTGCTCGGCGGCAGTGGAGGAGGGCTCGACGGTGTTTTTTTCCGCGACAGCGCAAGTGCGCGCGCGAGGTTGGCATCTGGTTCGTCCTCCTCGCTCCCAAGCTCCTCCTGCTGCAGGGCAAGTGCCAGCGCCTCGTCGTGCGCCGTCGGCATGATGTCCTCGTCGATGTCGAAGAGTGGCACGGCATTCTTCTTCCGCCTCGTCGGCGCCGGGTCATCATCCTGTTTCTTTGGCGCATACCGCTGCGTGATGGCCTCGAGAACCTCTCGCCGGCGGTGCTCGCGAAGATCCTTGTCCACCTCAGTCGGCTTGATCTCCTCCACACTCGAGTCCGAGTCACTGTCTTCATCCCTGACTGTGCGGCGCTCGACCGCATTGCGTATACGCCGGTCGTTCTCCGTCTCGGGCTCGAGCTCTATCGGCTTGTCCTTCGTACCATCTCGGATCCCCAGCGCCCATCCTCCGCCGTCGTCCTGGCTCCTCTTCACCAGCACGTACTCGCGATTACGCTCGCTTGCCACGCGTACCGGTATGGTGAGATGTGCCTTGCCCACGCTGTCCGTGACCGTAAGGAGCTGTTGTGTGAGGGCGTTGCGCTGCGACAGATGCTTGATCTGCGCCTTGCTAAAGTCCAGCGCGGTCGGCGCGTTCTTTAACATGGCAGTCAAGCGCGCATGGCTCTGCTGCCGACTGCGTACACGCAGGTCGCCAATAATCTCGTATTGCACCTCTGTTGGGAGGGCGCGGAACTCGGGGCTCTCCACATCAATGTCCGTGGGCCCGACCTCCTCAATGAAGTGCTTCAGCTCTTCCTCGGTGGCCAGGCGCGCGTCCGGCCGCTCCTCGGTCGAGTACGTCGGCATGTCGGCTTCTGGGAGTTCGTATCGATCTCTCTTGTACTTCTTCTTGGGTGGCTCGCTTGTACTCGCTGCAGAGATTTGGGTGGTGACGGGCCGCGCGGCAGGGCGACCCTCGAGTTCGTCGAGGTAGACGGCATTCTCGGGGATCGCCTCGCTCTCCTCGAGTATGCCATCTGCTCGCGCACCTATCCGAGCTGCTCGCCGTTCATCCGCTCTGCAGTCAGCTGCAATAGCTTCGCCGGCTGCTCACTCCTGCGCCAACATCACGGCCGCACGCCGCATCTGCGCATGAAGCAGCTTCTCGGCCATCTTGGTATGGCTCTGCGCCGCACCGAGCTTGCGGCGCTTACGCTCCGTCTGAATTTAGCTTGCTGATGTCTATTAAGCTGCGGTTCCACGTACGATAGTGGAGCGCTTAAGGGCCGGCGCGCCGCCGTCGAACACGAACACAGGCTTGATACCATGAAACAACAGCCTGTTTATTCGCCGTAGGAAGCCTGCTGTCAACTCGGTCAACATGGTTCTCACCCAGTACATGAGCGTTGACGAGCACCCGCCCGTCCTGGTCACGCATCGTCGATTGGAACTGGGTCAGCTCTGGAGAAGGTCGAGCTTACTTGGTACAGCCAGATGCTCGAGTCGATGGCGAGGCGCTTG